>NC_081189.1:2042265-2342265 GCF_902713425.1 Acipenser ruthenus
GGAGACTGCAAGCCAAGCTGGAGGCAGAGGCACGGAAAAGAGAAAAATCCAAGTGGGTGAGTGAGATCAGGAGCCCAGGAAGAGAGAGAACTCATTCTGCAATGTGGGTGCGGACAGTCTTTAACAAAAGCTACTGAAGGCATATGGAGACTGATTGTCAGACGGCCCATAACTCTCTCTTATATTCCATGTACATATATGTGGGGAGCCGCTTGTCTGATTGTGATGAGACTTGCTCAGGACATTCTTTAGCACACGTTGTTGAGAGTGTCAGTCTGGGGGAATATGGATGGACCTGTGCGTAGTTCATGCTGATGAGGTGTTACTGCTCTCATAAAACAGCACAGGGTCTGTACAGTAGTTTTTGCCTTTGCAGTAGGCTGTCCTGCTTCGTTGAAGGCTGTGGACCAGCCTAGCGGTCGTTTGGGGCTTGTTTAACAACGTGCCAGGGAGGTTTACAATAACTGCCAAGGTATTTTTATTGGGGTTAGTCTCGTCTGTTTATTTGAAATGTTCACACCAGAGCCAAGGCCCCAGACAGAATCACCTTGGTGATTACAGACCACAGACAGGCAGTGATTCTCTGCCCTCGTTCCTCCGCACAGGCCATTCCTGCTACAGAACATAAACACTGAATGAGTTTCAGGGGAATTCCAGAAGCACTCAGAAAATTCCATTGGGATCGCATTCTAATCCCTGTGTATCACGCTTAAGAAAGCTTGGCTTGCAGAGCCATTAACAGACATTACGAGTGATGGCAATGCAATTGATCTGACACACACATTGCACAGAACGATAGTCTTCATTCGGCAGCAGACTGGTATTGACGTGGTACTGCCCGGTCACATCACCTATTCAACACACTTACCCTGCAAATACAGGGAAACGGACCTGAACTACAAGTTGGAAAAGTTTCCCGTAGTTAAAGCATAGCAAAGTGAAAGTATGTTAAAGCGAAGGTACACACTGTAAAGCCCAGAAGGGGATGGTAAAGCATATTAAAAAACATGTGCAATCCATGTATACCCATGGAAAAAGCATGGGAGAATTGCATACCATGCAAATGTACTGTGGGTACTGTACTGTAAATATAACTGAGTGGAATCTTACATAAAGGTCTGTATTGGATAATGAAGACATTAATAAAGACTTATTGGTTTAAGATTGTGTTTGTGTTTCGTACTTCTATCTATTCTAAAGCAGCCTGGGACAGCCGTCCTGTAACGTTCAAAGCGCTGTCTCAGTCAGGCATTGTAAACTGTTCAGGATCTCCTAGCAATCCCAACCTCTGGCTGAAGCAGAATCATGCAGCAGTGCAGCAGATCATAGTTCTGGTTTATTCATTTTAAATAGTTTTCATTCAAACTGAACGTTTTAAGATGTTTCATAAAAGTTGTGTTGGAGTCGGTGTCTGAAGCTGCTGAATTCAACACGCAGTTCTGTGTTTGTCCACCAGGAGGAGCAGCAGAGGGAGCACGAGGAGGAGATGAGAGCGCGGTTCCGGCGGAGCGAGTCTATAGAGATGGCAGCTGTGAGTATCATTCCCACAGTCAGCTACCAGGGGAGGGCTGCTCTTAGAGAAGTGGTGCATAGCAAAGCATGGCAAAGCATAGGGAAGCCTTGTTGAGCCCAGGGAGCTGTGGTAAAGTATATACAAAAAATAAAAAAAATGAAACTGGATAACCATTGCCAGCTATAACAACAACAACAAAAACAGCAGCAGTAATTTATATTGATTTATATAGCAGACCTGCACATCGCAAGGTGCTTTACACTGTTACAAAAACACAGTATCTAACAGAGGAATAAACAAACCAATCAGAGAATCAGGACACAAACACGAAAAGCAAATTTGGCTATAAAAGCAAACAGATAGCAGAGGACAACGAGAGACGCTCTTCTCAAGGGCCTTAACCAAATGCGAGACCGAACAGATAAGTCTGAAGACCTTTTTTAAACCGATCCACTGACTGATGTCAGCGGGGGAGTCATCCCAAAGCACCAGAGCCAGGTAGCTAAAGGAACGGCCTCCAAGACCAAGCCGTTTCACATCAGGAACAACCAGCAGGCCAGCCTGGGAGGAGCTAAGGGTGTGAACCGGCTGGTAAGGGCAAAGTAATTCAGTGAGGTAAGCAGGACCAGAACCACTGAGTGATGAGTCAGGAGAAGTAATGTGAAAGAGATTCCGTACTTGATGGGAAGCCAGTGAAGCTTAGCCAGGACTGGTGTGATGTGCTGGTACTGTGTCACACCAGTCAGGATTCTGAACTATTTGTAATCTAGCAATTGCTTTGAATTGAAGGCCTGCAAATAGGAAGTTACAATAGCCAGGCCTAGAGGTTACAAATGCATGGATCAGAATCTCAGCATCGGTGAGAGAGAGAAAACGTTGAACTTTGGAAATCTTCCGTAAATGGAAGAAAGAGGATTTGAAAACAGAAGAAATATGTGCCCCAAAAGCTATGGTAAATAAGTAGTGTAACTGGGAAAAGCATGGGGGAAACTGCATAATTAGCTTGCAAATATACTGTGGTAAACTTTTATAAGAGTGGGGACAGGATTATTTTACTAAGGGTGTGTGTGTAAGGAAGGACTGGCGCTCTGTTTATTAGTAGCAGTAGTGAGTTATCCGTGTGAGTGAATGAGACACATAGTCAGCCAAGAGCACAATCAGGTAAGAACAAATATCATCATTTTTACTTTCATTTTGAAATCTGTCTGTTTCATGTTTAACATCGAGAAGTTAAACATGTTTTTTTTAAGGCCTGTTGCTCTTTAAATCATTAAATTAGACTCAGAAAAAGAAAGTCTAAAAACTGACCAAATTATCTCTTTGAATGTGATGGGTTCATACTGCTCATTTTAACAGCCAATTTCTCCTCCTGTCCTGTAGGAGGCAGCAGTGCTTGTGTCTCAGCGCTCCATGAACCCGAGAGAATTCTTCAGACAGCTCTCCTCCTCTTCCAGGACCCCCACCAGCCCAGGCTCCCCACACTCAGGTCAGCACAGGCGTGCCAGCAAACACAGCCTAGCCTCTGTGTGTGTGTGTGTGTGTGTGTGTGTGTGTGTGTGTGTGCACAAGCATGTGTGTGTGTGTGTGTGCGCGAGCATTTGTGTGCGTGCGTGTGTGTATCTGTGAGTCTATATGTGAATCTGTCTGTGCATGTGAGTCTATGTGCGTCTATGAGTCTGAAAGTGTGTGAGTCTGTATTTGTGTCTGTCTGTGCGTCTGTCTATACAGTATATGCCAGTGTGAATAACTGTGAATCTGTCTCTGCGCCTGTCTGTGTGTGTGTCTATATAGTATATGCCTGTCTGTGTGTGTGTGTGTGTGCTTGTGTGTGTGTGTGTGTGTGTGTGTGTGTCTGTTCGTGCCTGTCTCAGTGTGCATGTCCATGAGTCTCTATGTGCTTGTCTGTGTGTACATGTCTGTCTCTCTGCATGTGATGTGTTTGTACCCAGGTCTGACTCTGTGTTTGTGATTGTCTGAAACCACCACTCTTTATCAACCTCCCTTCTGTCTTCTTCACAGGAAAGCCGTTCCGACGGTACCAGCGCAGTCTCACCGACACTGCCTTCATATTCAACAAATCTGACTCCCCCACCTCTCCCCGCAGCCCCACCCCGGCCTCGCCCCTCTTCCGCCCCACCAGCCCTTTCCGAGCCCACCCTCTGCGCCACACCAGTTCCCCATCTCCCTCCAGCCCTGGCAGGGCCAATCCGACCTTCAGTCCCATCCATTCCTCACCCCAGGCCCTCTCTCCCCCCGATAGCCAGCCCCCGACACTCCCCAACTCTCCCTCTGCTCTCCAGACCAGCCCTCACCGCTCTGAGGCCTCCCCTTCCTCTGCCCCCTCTCCTCCTACAGGGGGAATTGTCTCTGTGCCCAGTGCTGCTGCACCAGTACAGGATTCCCGCTCCAGACGGAATGGATCCGACATCACAGGTCAGTCGAGACACACTATTAAACTGCTCATCGCTGCTGTGTACTTCCATTCTCTATTATACAACACAAGGTTATTTCAGCCAGTCTGAGATGGCCAGTAATTTGTTAGGCAGTACAAATTCAACCCAAACAATGGACCCTAAACCTGTACTGGAATTACAGCCATGCAGTTATATTGCCACCTCCTTCAACCAGGGTTGAATGCCGTGTGTAAGCATTCCCTCAGTAACCAGGCGCTGCTGCTGCTGCTGCTTCATCATTGCCTATCTCACACACGCCATTCTGAAATGTGTTTTCTCTGTTCTAGAACTGGACACAACCTCAAAAGTGGCGACAGACTGCAGAGGGGAAGAAGAGTTCAAGATTGAGAGGATCTACAAAGTGGAGATCGCCTCCAAAGAGCAGGCAGAGCGACCAGCTGAGGTGTACCCAGAGGCAAGGCCCTCGCAAGTGCACACACACCCAGTCCTCACTACAGAAACAGAGCTGGGAGTGGAGTCCCAACCGAAACCCGGGAGAGACGCTGGAGTGGAGAACGCTCCCTCGGAGGCAGCGGAACTCGAACCAGAGCTGCCGACGTCCTCTGAAACAGCAGCAGAAACGGAGACATGCCTTGTATTGGAGACACAAAGTGAGGCCATTCCGAGAACGGAGAATGGATTCAAGTGGGGCTGTGAAGCTCCGGCAGCCTGTGAAGCAGCCTCCATAGAGGCAGAAACAAAGGTAGGGGAGCCCTTCGCTCCAGCAGAAGATGTGCTGAGGAGCGAGGAGAAGGAGACGCACCCAGCAGAGCAGTCAGAGCAGGAGGCTGTTGCTGCTGGCATTGTGGGCACCGTCTCTCCACTGCAGCTCAGTTCAACAGAAGAAGATGTGCTGTGGAGCGAGGAGAAGGAGATGCACCCAGCAGAGCAGACAGAGCGGGAGGCTGTTGCTGCTGGCATTGTGGGCACCGTCTCTCCACTGCAGCTCAGTTCAACAGAAGAAGATGTGCTGTGGAGCGAGGAGAAGGAGATGCACCCAGCAGAGCAGACAGAGCGGGAGGCTGTTGCTGCTGGCATTGTGGGCACCGTCTCTCCACTGCAGCTCAGTTCAACAGGCAGGTGCTATTTTATTTAAGCCATAGTTACAATTAGTGATTTTTAATAGTTTATGAAAAGATTATGGCAGCATTTATAAACAAACCATTAACAATTTTTTAAAAATAATTGCTAACCTGTTGGTCGTCTAGTTGCTCCTAACGTTCGTAACTCCGTTTCTCAAACTACTAACACTACCCCAGTATCCATTGTGGGTTTTTTAGAACTACCTTCAATGTAGTATTTTATTTAAATGATCAGATTGTAGGAGTTTGATAGGGGGAGTTTTGAATGTCTTCTTTATGTACTGTACTGTAGCTGTCCGTGTGAGAAATTGCATTTGTACTAAAACCCTGAGCTGACACGTTCTCTGGTTGTTGCATCTTACAGATAAAGATGGCATGATAGAAACAGAGGAAGAAGAAGCACAGAAGGAGCTGACAAGTGAGATGAGTCTGGTAGAGGAGGACGATGGAGAGACAGAGGAGGAGGAGGGAGAGAGAGAGTCATCTGTAGAACACAATGGCACAGCAGGTACACAGATAAACACAGCTACACAGATACACACAGATAAACACAAATATACTCTTAGAGCCATATATTCCACAGTAGATCAATCAACGAGTCACAGGGGTTAGCTCCAGTACCTAACATGGTGTACCTACTTCAATTTGGGTGGTGTTTTTCATGCTGTTAAGGGAGGGAATGTCTTGTGTACGCATTCTAGAATGTTTACAGCTATCCCTGTTTCCCTGGTTACAGAACTGAACCACCAGATGGAAGAGCACAGTCCCCAAAATGCACCAAAGCAGGTCTCTGTGTCAGCTCATTGCAGAGCAGTGCATGCTGGGATTGAAGTTGACCACACAACCAAAGAGCAGGAAGAGAGGAGTGAGAGGGTGAATGGAAAGGAAGTACGGCGGTTTTTGTTATTTACAAGTTAGAAGTTTAAAGACTACTTGGTTTTGAAAATAATAACATTAATTGTATGAAAGGGTTTTAAAAGTAAGTGAAAGATTTCAGTAAGCAGCTTTTGTATTTTACAGCCCCACCCCCCTTACCTTTTTATGATGTTTTCAATCATCCTGAATTGTTCTTATTGCTACTCCAATATATACATATATATATATATATATATATATCTTTCACAAGAAGTGAGAGAAGTGGCATCCAGTGCCCTGTGTGTATGGATTCAGTTTCTGCTTGTTTTTGTGGTGATACACAGTGGTGCATTAGATGAAGCTGGGGCTCTTTGGCTGGTCTAGCTGACATTATATACATTATGTATGTATGCAGTATATCAAGCAAGTAAAACTGAAGTGAAGTTGCAACTTAACTCTGACAAAAAAGCGTAATATTGGAGTAAATGTGAGAACCACTCCGAGTGATTGCAAACTGCAGAAAAATAGAACGGGGAATCAAATAACAGGAAAATGTCACCGAAAGGTATTTGTTCTTAAACACAGTTTGAAAAACATGCCTTTAAATGTCATTCAAAAAATTCACGCAGTGTTGATTTTCTGCAGAAACCTATTGTTATCACCTGTGTGCTACTCTGCCTTTACCATACAGACTTGCAGCAAAGCAGGTGGTGTTATATTCATTTATTTATTAACTTCTCTGAAGCCAGAAGAGCATTTTAAACACAGTAAAGCCCTGCTTCCCCAGAAGAGTAAGCGCTGAGTGTAGTTACTCTGTTTCTTCCCAGGCAGTGCAGTACTGTGTAGTCTAACCTTCCTCTTTTTCTCTGTGTGATTCCACAGCATTCCAAGGAGCCAGAGAGAGAGATGTCTGTGCGGGCACTGTATCACTATCAGGCTGGTGAGTGCCAGAATCACCCACTAGAGGGTGCTACTGCACAATACAGGAGACAGTGGCTGGGGATCCTTTAGTAAAATTGACCACAGTAAATTTGCCAGGCAATTCTGCTGTTTTTTTCCACCATGCTTTCCCTATGATTATAATGTGCATGTATCATGGTTTACCCTGGTTTGCCGAGTTTTTTTTATGTTGTACTATTCTTTACCATGCCTCTCTGTGCTTTACAATGCTTCCCTATGCTTTACCAGACCTCTCTGTGCTTTACAATGCTTCCCTATGCTTTACCAGACCTCTCTGTGCTTTACAATGCTTCCCTATGCTTTACCAGACCTCTCTGTGCTTTACAATGCTTCCCTATGCTTTATCATGCCTCTCTGTGCTTTACAATGCTTCCCTATGCTTTACCAGACCTCTCTGTGCTTTACAATGCTTCCCTATGCTTTACCAGACCTCTCTGTGCTTTACAATGCTTCCCTATGCTTTACCAGCCCTCTCTGTGCTTTACAATGCTTCCCTATGCTTTACCAGCCCTCTCTGTGCTTTACAATGCTTCCCTATGCTTTACCAGCCCTCTCTGTGCTTTACAATGCTTCCCTATGCTTTACCAGACCTCTCTGTGCTTTACAATGCTTCCCTATGCTTTACCAGCCCTCTCTGTGCTTTACAATGCTTCCCTATGCTTTACCAGCCCTCTCTGTGCTTTACAATGCTTCCCTATGCTTTACCAGCCCTCTCTGTGCTTTACAATGCTTCCCTATGCTTTACCAGACCTCTCTGTGCTTTACAATGCTTCCCTGTGCTTTACCAGACCTCTCTGTGCTTTACAATGCTTCCCTGTGCTTTACCAGACCTCTCTGTGCTTTACAATGCTTCCCTATGCTTTACCAGACCTCTCTGTGTTTTACAATGCTTCCCTATGCTTTACCAGACCTCTCTGTGCTTTACAATGCTTCCCTGTGCTTTACCAGACCTCTCTGTGCTTTACAATGCTTCCCTATGCTTTACCAGACCTCTCTGTGTTTTACAATGCTTCCCTATGCTTTACCGTACCTCTCTGTGTTTTACAATGCTTCCCTATGCTTTACCAGACCTCTCTGTGTTTTACAATGCTTCCCTATGCTTTACCATGCACTCACTCTTTGCTATGTGTTGAATATGCTACACTTGTATAAGTGATGTGCCCTTGCTGATGCTGTGTTTTTGTCATTCATTAATCATCCCGAATTCCTCACATTTCTTATTAATCTTGTTAATGTTTCAAACACCTTGAGGAACTTGGTTGTTATATTACTCAGTTGTTAGGCTCTAGTTTTGTAAAATGAACAGGTGTTTGACCTCTTTCAAAAGATAGATAATGTCTGTTTTGTTCTAGACTGAATACATTAAATTCCCTCGAGCTGTCTTCACAGCACATATGTGCATTTATTAAAGCAGGGCTGTTTGTTGCCAAGCAGGTTCCTCTTATGATTGCCACACATCCAAATCTAAATGAGAACTCCTAATTGTAGGGTTTTAATAAAGAATAAATCTAGCAGTTTAATGCGTGCATTCCTCACTCAGGGGTGCTGAACCACTCCAGGCAGCTTGAGGTGACAATAAAACACACGCCCACATCTCAGTAAAGTCAAGTTTACCCAATTTTCTTTTACTTAAAGGTTACTACATCAATAACAGTACATAAAACAAGCACATAAAACTGGGTCCTTCATTTTATAACCTGTGTTACACTAGCAGAGCTTCATAAACCGTGTCACACAACCACAGGAGAGTTAGAGAGTGTAGCGCTGTGCTCCACCAGTAAACCAAGATCTATAATCAGCAGGGATTGCTCGGGACATGGAATGAGCAGCTCTGAAATATAGGCAGGAGAGAGACCTTGAATTTCACTGGGAGACAATGAAGGGATAGTAAAACAGGGTGCTGTGTGTGTCCAGCCCTCACTTTGGTTAACATACAAGTTCTGAACAAGCTGCAATCTACTGATACATTGGACAATGAAAAGAGCATTGCAATAATCAATCCGTGTCATAACCAAAGGGTCACTTTGTTTCCACTTTGCTGTTTTACAACTCACTGACACTCTTGTTCTGTACAGCTGTGGGCAAACGTTTTGCATTGCCTAGAATTTTAGGATTGAGACATCATTTAAACTATTTGGACTGTGACGGGGTGCTCCCCACCCCTGTGTGTGTGTTTCATGTTTTGTGTTGTTTTGTGTTTGTATTTGTTGTGTTGTTATTGTTTGAATTTGCTGTTTTGTATGTGGAAACACGCTCTTTTGTTGTCGGTTGTTTTGCGGCGTGGGTGGGTTTGAACTTCCTCATCCGTACTGGACACGTGTGGAGTGTGACCATCTCCAGATGGATAGGTGTGTTGCTAGTTTGGAAACGGTCCCGTGTGTAGAGGCCCGCAGCTTTGGCTGGTCGGGTTTGGTTGTTCAGAGGCGGAACGTGAGTACAGAGAAACTAAAAAGAATAACAACAATTGCTACTCGTGCTGGCTTAATACCAGCGCAATACTTATTGTCTTTAGTGTTTGTTCAGTGCAGGGATGCGGGAGGTGGGGGTGCTGGGGTGTGCGGCCGCACCGACAACTTTTCTCGTTAACTTTAGTTTATGAATGAGCATTTGCATTGCCTGCAAGAAAGTCATGAATCAACTGTTTCAAGCAATTAGTATTGCTGTGTGCGTGCAGGCGTTCGTTGTTTCAACCTATCACTGATAATATCAGCACCAGGCACTGTCATTCGAGAGACAGTGTTTCCTTTACAAATGTGTCCTGACCTAGCAGCAAAAATGTAAAAAAAATAACAAAGTCCGACAATTCTCAGCTGGCTGACTTCATCTTTCAAAATACTGCTTGTTTTCTCAACTAATCATGTAGCACTGATGACAGTATAACACAACACGCTTGCCAGACCTTTTTTTATATTTATATTATATAAAAAAAGATATTTTTTGCAGGCAAATGTTCAATTTTAAAACAGAAATAAATCATTTAATAGAGACGTCACAATAAATGCGTTCCCTAGTATATTTCCAGGTTGACAAAACAAGTTAATTGTCCCGGATGTCCTGTAAAATACATGTGCGTGGATAAACGTGCCTGGGGTCTGCAAAAATCTGCAAAAAAACGGGACAAAAAGAAGCAGCACATTTTTACCTTACATTGGCGACTTATTTCTCTTACTGTATGAGAGGTAATGATTTTTTTTTTTTCTCTACATTTCACCTAATATTGTATAAAGTGAAATGGTGCTTTTGGCTGATTTACTTTTGCTGCGCCGATACCCTGAAAACACGTAAACTATCCTTGCTGTATAGAGAGTCTCTGGCAATTCTCGCGAGGAACTAATAAGTAGGATCATTCTAAATGAACCCGGTCATGGTGTGCTAAGCCCTTAGTGTACTGGTGTGCCTAAGCAGACTTACATTGACGATTAATACTACAACAGTCAGCACAGACTGAATGCACCCTGATTGGCTGCAAGGTAAAGGGAGAGTTCCAAAATGTAAAAAAAAATGAAGACGTTTATAAAGGAAGGCAGGGAGGGATGCAAGACGTTTATAGAAGGGGGAGAGGAGAGGGGGGTGAAACTACTAAGAGATCAAATCATTCAAATAAAAACAAAATCTAAACAAATCCATTTACAGTGACATTGACGTCAGTCTTTCTTTCACTCTACAGAATTGCTCACAGATAAAAAGCAACGCGCTGAACTAGCTCGTCACTCTGTCAGGTTTATTGCTCTGTATCACCAGATTGCAATTTAAGTAGCGCCCCTTTTAATGCAAACGCGTGAGATAATTGATAGTTCAAGTCATTTCTTTGTTAATTCTACATGTTTGTTATTTGTTAAGTTTAACAAGCCATGTGTATCCAGACAGGATATCTGTATGTTACAAAATCAGTCGTGTGTAGTGACAACCTCCTCCTCACAGTGAGAGCAAAGCCACCAGTTTTCATTAAGGAGTGTACAAAATATTTGAGGTCGATTTAATCCAGCCCATGATTAAACAATGCTAATTACAGCTTTGAAGACAGGTAGAGAGAACAGAAATAAATGTCAAAATCTACCAACCCTATATTTATAATAGTTGCTACAAAATGCCTCTAAACAGCACTACTTTCGTACTAGCCTTTAAAATGATAACTTTGTTTCCCAATGCGTCTAGTGTAGAACGAACTTAAATTGTAAAGGCAGAACTTTCCCGATTAGCAGGTGTCTGCAGCATGATTTCAAGTCTTGTCTGTGTTACAGTAGGGACCAGCACCATTTATAGACCTAATGTTTATGTGCTTGATGATTTGAATACTTTACTTTCTATAGCTAACTATGTTATGCACAGTTAAGGATGTTTTATTTCCGACATGACACAGCTGTCTCATTCCAGTACTGATTTTAAAAGTATGTCCAAAAACAAAATGTAAGCTTTCAGGATATTGTTTTTATATATAGTTGTTGCAAACATTTAAATGCTTGTCGTTTTTGAACAGGCTACATAATAATTGCAAATAATATACTACAATTTATACAACTGTTCAGTTTGTGAATAGACCTATTAAACGTGTCAAATAGAATGAAAGCATTTTAGTGCCGAAGATTATAGAATGTATTTTATTTGTATTTTGCTATTTTAAAAAGACATCTAGGCAATGTGTTTAGTATGTCATTGCATTTTATTTATGTAACCTCTGATTTGCAACATAGTTAATACGTTGTCTTGTTGCTTTGAATCTTACATAAAATGTACATTTTTAGACTCGTGTTTCTATTTTTTAACTTTGTGCCGCTGTGTCTTATTCCTTATGAAACTCACTTGGTCTGTGCATATTTTGATAGTGAAATGCACAAAAGCGGCGATTTTGTATGTATTTAAATATTGCCAGAAGGTGCCTCCCCCTTTCATTTCCAGCACCCCCAGTTTGAAATTCGTTCCCGTGTCTCTTGTTCAGTGTGTGTTTTGTCTGTTTTGGCCAACGTGCCATTTGTTTTTGTTATGTGTTTTGCTTTGTTTAAACTTTGTATTTATTAATAAAACGCGCAGCAGCGCTTACCACGCAGTCCTGGGTGTCGAGTCACTTCCTGGCCTGACGTCACCACAAGCCAGCCTGTTCACAGAACACAACTGAAATTTTTTATTTCACATCATGTAATCAAAGAAACTATACAATGATATCACAAAAGTCTACCAGAAGCCATAATAGTAGTACAGTATTTCATGTTAGATTTCAAAGTTGTTTGAACGTTTGTCCGTTTTTCATTAAGTATATGGAAAACAATTGGTTACGGATGTAACCCCGGTTCCCTGAAAGAGAAGACGACCAACAACCAATACTTTTGGGAAAGTATATCAAAGTCATCGTAAGGAAGCATGAGCAGAGACAGCAGATCAGGGACATCTCGCTACCACCAAACTAATGTTTGTGGTGTGAGCGTGCAACCTCGAGGACTCTTGTGCCTAATGAAGGCATAGAGGGATCTACCACATTAAATCGGTAGAACCTGGTGAATGTAGGTGGGGTAGCTCAGCTAGCCGCAGTGCAAATATCGGTCAATGACGCTCCTCTAAAGAGGGCCCATGACATAGCCACTCCTCTGGTAGAGCAGGAAGGCCGGCATTGGTATATGCAGTCGAAACTGTGTCCACAATCCAGTGAGACAGCCGCTGCTTCGAGAGAGCTTGACCCAGGGTCATGACAGACGAAGAGCTGGTCAGACTGACGCAGCGCTCTTGTCCTATCCACATAACATGGGGAATTTCAATCTCCTCCGAAGAAAAATGATGGGGATGGAAAGCCTCTAGTTCCACGGATTGATTCAAGTGGAAAGCCGTAACCACTTTAGGGAGGAAAGCGGGGTTTGTGTGTAATGACACCGTGTTTCCATCATCCCAAACACGCATACAGGAACCGTGCACCTACAGAGCCTGTAGCTCACTTACCCGCTTAGCAGAGGTGATGGCTAACAAAAAGGCTGTCTTCATAGAGAGATATTTCAACTCTATGGAATGTATAGTCTCAAACGGGGCCTTAGTGAGCGCCCCCAATACCACGTCCAGACTCCACGCGGGGAAGACGTGAGCGTCCAGGACACTGAGTCAGTGGGGACATGGCATGCAGATACGGCTGCTAGGTACACTTTCAGCATAGAGGGGGATCTACCCTCCTCTAGCAAGTCTTGCAGAAACTGTAAAATGATTGCTATAGGGCAATAAATGGGGTCATGACCTCTGGACATACACCAATTTTGGAAATACCTCCACTTATCGGCGTACATGACCTTGTGGAGGGGGCCCTAGCATTCTGCAGTGTACTGACAACTGTGTCTGAGAACCCTAAGGCGGACAGGTGGTACCATTCAGGGGCCAGACCCACAGTTGGAGTCTGCCCGGTTCTGGGTTCCAGAGAGTGACTCTCACCTGACTGAGGAGATCCATACGCAGCGGGATCTCCCAGGGCTGGCCTTGCAGCAGGCACCGAGGCACCAAGCACCAGGGATGTAAACACCAAGGTTACTGGGCTGGGTGTCTAGTCTGGACCGCGTGCAGTCACACAACCGGGGCAGCGCATAGCTTGCAGCAGTGTGGAGCACAGCCGACAGACAGTATACACAGATATTTTTTTTTAAAGACCCAGTACACCGAGGTGGGTGGGTCAGTGTATGCGTGGAGTCCACTCTACAATGTGCTGGAATCCAACCCAGTGGAAGCACACGTAGGCCGCGCACACCGAGTGGGCGTGCCGAGTCAGCCCAGTGGCATCAACTCAACAGCGGGTGTGGCAGCCAGGTCCCGGTGGAGGAATATGTGTCTCTCTTTTCTCTCTTTTATTAATTATTTTTTTTTTAGCTGCAAAAAGCAAAGGAAAAAACACACGGACAGTAGATGCTGTACGGTTAGAAAAAGCAGACTACAGTCGGCAAGCGATGTAGGCTGGTCAAAGAAAGATATTTTTTTTTTAACGGAAGCCGAGTTTCCCCTTTCCGGGGAAGTGGCAAACCGACTTCCAGCAATAAATTGCAGGGGAACTAACAAAAAAACTCAAAGTGAGAGCTCTTTTACAAAGACTCAGTCACGCAACTGGAGAGGTTAGTTATACCTACCTGATTGTGAGAAGCAAAATAGAAAGTGGTCTCTGGAGTGACTACTTATTCCCTCGGTAGGCGGGACCGAGGACGTCACTCCCCGGAGGGGCCTATCGGCAATTCTGACATAAAACGCTCAGTGAATACCTGACCTGTGGCAGGTCTACAAAGCAGTATGTAATTCAATATGTTAACGTAACATTATTCAGCAGGTTTCATTCGACTTTATGAAGCAAAATGAGTTAATTCTACAGGCTGATGTAACGCTTTTGTAGCTGTATCATCGATCCCTGATCATTGATCCCACAATTGTGTCTGGTCATCTCTTAAAGGATCACTCTGCTTCAGAGCCATGGCTTAGCTTATTTCAGTTATCCCAGATGTTAGTGTTTTCATCTGAATTGCACCTCCCTTTTTATTGACATTGTATGGCCGGTTCTTTGTGAGCTCATTTTAAATTATTTGCACACTCATTGCACCAGTAATACGGGCGTACATGTAAAACACTCTTAGTGTCTGTAACACCTTTCTTGTGATTTTGGAAATACTTGAAGTGTCAGTTATTATGTAATGATGGAAAGTTTAGAGATTCAATAGTTTTCAACAGGCCTTTCATAGAATACATGTTTTTCTGTAGTATTGTACTTGGCTGGCAAGCTGGCTTTAACATCGCTTCTTTTTTGAAGGCAGTTTGTAGGATATCCTTCATAGATAAAGCTGCTGATTTCATCCCCTGCAAACGGGGTGTAGCGGAGCGGTCATACATACAGGGGTGTCTGTCTGTCCCTACATCTGTCCATCACTATGCCACACTTACATTTTTCTTACATCTGGAACCGCTTATCAGTTGCCGTGACGCTAGGTAGTAACATTATTCAGCACAAGTGTTTGAGATATACAGTGCTGTAGATATATGATGCTGTCTGTCTGTCTGTCTGTCTGGCAGTTCATCCATCTGTCTGTATGTTGCACTTACACTTATCCTGGAGAATTGCTAATCAAATTGTGGGTAAACTTTCCATTGCTAATGCGTATTCTATACTATTCTGTAATATTATTATTATTATTATTATTATTATTATTATTATTATTATTATTATTATTATTATTATTATTAAATATTTAGTTCTTAGTAGACGCCCTTATCCAGGGCGACTTACAGTTGTTACAAAGTATCAGATACAGATAGAGAAAGTATAATTATGATTGCGAGCAGCAGTAGAATACAGCAAAATGTGGAGCAGTTCAGTGCAAGTACAAGATGATGCAAGTACTGATACAGTTGTGTGCCACATGGTCCAGTATAGTAGAGAGTTGTGAGGTCTACACCTTGTTCTTCATACTAGTTTCTCAGGCTTTAAATTTAAAACCATGGCAATGGGGGGTGGATGCTACTGACATACTACTTATTATCTGTCAGCTTGTCATGAGGTCCACACCCAGCCTTCGCCATCTTAAATATATATATATATCTATACACACACACACACAATCAAACCCAGCGTATCTGTATGTCGCTCTTCTATTCTCCCTGCAGAAGATGACTCTGAGCTGTCATTTGAACCTGGTGACATCATCAGTGCTGTGGAGATGGTGGACCAGGGGTGGTGGCGTGGCTGCAGCGAAGACGGCCAGCAGGGTCTCTTTCCATCCAGCTATGTGGAAACCCTGTAGAAAAGGACAGGGGATTGGGGGAGGGGGTCACATTTCAAAGCTGCCCAGACAAAAAGGGCTTCTATTGAGCCTGTACACTGCCCCCTTGTGGAACTTGTGGTTATTGCAGGTGGTACACAGAACACAGCTCTTTCTGAAGCCCTGTGCTGGTTGTTAGTGGTTTCAGTGGCTTACCAATGTGTGTAATTCAATGTTTTTTTTTTTAAATCTGCTTTGCTTATAAAGTCTTAAAGCTATCATACGATCATTATCAATTGGATACTATCTTCACCTGAAAGCAGACATTGTTGACTGTTTTTTTTCTCAGCATTCTCCTTATATAGTTGTATTTGTGCAGGACACAGCCCTCTTTCCCACTTTAACCCTAGCTTGCCCCTAAGTCTCTCTCTGATCACCAGACTTTCTGCTGCTGCTACTTGCAGAAGCAGGAGGTTATTAGGAGTTCCCTCTGCAAGCACTGCTATAGCTTTGGAACTCAAAGTGAATTTATACAGTGAATTATGTAATTTTGTTTTCGTCTATTATGTGTTGGTACAGTTGAGAGGAAAAGTGAATGCCAGCATTCCTAGCAGTAGAAAAGCTATTACAGTTAATTACCCCTCACATTCTAAGGATGTGCTGTTGTTGCGTGCAAGCTTTTAATTAAAAGTAATAACAGCTTATCTTTCAAGGCATGTCATTTTTGCGCCAGAGTGTAGTTTTAGTAGTAAACCTTGCTTTTAACAATTTTAAGTAAACAGCAGACTAGAACTGTTTGAATTCAATGTTTTTGTTTTCGATTTCTGCTTTTTCCATTGCAGGTATTATATGATGGACCTGTCATTACTTACTAAGTGCTCACAGAAAATATAAAAAAAGTGGGGAGTGCACCGGCTAGTGCTGAGGTTATATATTGAACTTTTTTGATTTTTTTTTTGTATGCATCCTCAATTTAAGCACATTTTTTATCTTTTTAAGTTTGCTTTTAATATTAACTCTGTGTCTTTCACAGGTTTGCTGCAAAGCGTTATTTGATTTTTTATTTTAAGTATGTATGTATGTACTGCACTGAACTCATTCCAATTGCATGATCTAACTGTGTTTCTATGTATTCTGTGATGAATTAAGAGTTTGGAAATGTAGGGTGGACTGCAATGGAGACTGGGGTCCTCTGTTCTTCCATTTAGCTGGCAACCCCCACCCCCTACAGGTACCCTTAACTCTGCCAGGGAGAAACCCTTGGAAAGAGTGGGAGTGTAATCCAGTCTCCAGGCCCTGTCCTTGGCCTTTCTTTGAAACTGTCAGCCAAAGTGCCCATGGGTTACCAGTTTGTGACAGTGGATTTCTGATGAGGACACCAGACCAGGAGCTTGTGTCGCAATCTGAATCTACCCCCAGGGGCTGATTTGGGCCAGATCGCACCAGAGGCAGTTTGCAAACGATGAATTGTAGGGGGAAGAAAATGCTTCTCTGTTTCATGAATTAAATGAAAAAGTTTACTTTAACAATATATTTTAAGATGCACCATCTAGGAGGAAGAAAAATACTAGCTTTTTTACACCCGAATGGCATACCCCCCAGAAAGTAGCGCTCTTAACAACAGCACTGTCGTGACTTCTGCTCCTCAGATTAGTTGCTCCGCTGCTGGTATTGTTCAAGCCTGAAGATGATGTTAAAATATGGCAGGCAAAGATGAGCATGCAGCTCCCAACACCAGCAGTAAGGCATGAAACCCACAAGCAGATGAGAACTTGAAGCATATATGGAAGCTGCTATAAATCAAGGTCACGTTAGGTCTACAAACAAATAAGCCATCCCGCTTCCTTAATCAGAAGATCCCGTGCCCTTTTGTGTCTGGAATTTAAAGGGTTAACAGCTACTGCTTATAAAAACTATATGAACATCATTTAGATATTTTATTTAACATCATGTTTTCAAAGAAACTACAAAATGTTATTGCAAAAGTCTACCGGAAGCCATAATAGTAGTACAGTATTTCATGTTACATTTCAAAATGTCACATTTTATAATTTTTGTCCATTTTTCATTAAGTATATGGAAAACTACAAAGCGGTATTCAGCAGGTTTCATTCGAATTTATGAAGCAAAATGAGTTAATTCTATTAGATAACACTATTGCTACTGTTGTTTATAAAAAGAATGTTCACTGTAAATGTTTTTATTATTAATGTAATATATTCTTTCTCTTTGTTTTATTCTGGTTTTCCTCGTTGTCACGTCTGTCCACGCATGGTTGCTGTTGCTCTCTGATCACATCGACAACAGTATTGTCTTAGGAATTGCATGTTTTTGTAAGAAACTGTACAACCATTTCATAGCTATTGAACTTGCTTGCAAGGGGGCTTCTTTCTACATGGAGCTAATTGCAACGGAAATAAATATATTTTCAAGCTAACTGTGTTTTTGAGTGTGTTTTTCAGTATAAGCTTCCATAATCAACATCAGGGCTGCCTAAGCTTTTGAGCGGTAATATTTGTGACCAGCGGGGTTATCAATGGCATTGGGTTTTAAACAATTTCATTCCGTAAATCTTTGCTATATAGATCTCACATGTGCAGTTTTGAAAGAAACACATTGGAACAAACATATTTCAACTAGTAGTTGTTAACAATGTCTCCGCCAGGCACATCTATTCATTTTATAGGTCTGAAAAGGGTAGGTTTTGATACAGCAAACATCAAAACAGTGTTGGAAGCCATGCTTTTTGACTGACTTGATTCAGAATGAATCCTAGTCAACAATCTCCCTCCTGACCTGTGAGGACGCTGTGTAACAGGAACAGTGTGCCCCGGACTGGATGGTTTGACAGTTCATTCCAGGGCCAGTCGGAAGTCGGCCATCCAAAAAGGAGGCGAAGCCACAATACTAGACGTCGGTGCCTTACTGCGGTAGGCGATGTGTCAGTCATGGATTGGAGGAGACGTGATTGCACTCACTACCAAAGCGGGCGTGACTGAAGGTATATCAGGGGATGTGGCCGAGTGATCTGTTATTGTTATTATTATTATTATTATTTATTTCTTAGCAGACGCCCTTATCCAGGGCGATTTACAGTCGTAAACAAAAATACATTTCAAGAATCACAGTACAACTATTAATACAATTAAGAGCAAGATAAAATACAATGACTTTGGTTAGAGCAAGTACAAGTATGACAAAATACGATTCAATAATGGAGCAGATAACAGTGTCAGTGATAGTTACAACAGGATATAATTAAATACAAAATACTACAGATTAAATAACACTTGTGACAGATTACAGTATTCTAAAGTACAGGATTAAATGCAATAAAATCGGGAGCAGATAAGAGCAAGTAAAGCGCATTAAGGAAGATTGATAAAGTGTCCAGAGGGAAAAGAGGAGTTCTACAGGTGCTGTCTGAAGAGGTGAGTCTTGAGGAGGCGTCGGAAGGTGGTCAGGGACTGGGCAGTCCTGACATCTGTAGGAAGGTCATTCCACCACTGCAGGGCGAGGGTGGAGAAGGAGCGGGCTCTGGAGGCAGAGGAGCGTAGAGGAGGTACAGCCAGTCTTCTAGTGCAGAAGGAGCGGAGAGGTCGCGTGGGGGTGTAGGGAGAGATGAGGGTCTGTAGGTAGCTGGGTGCAGTCTGGTCAAGGCATCTGTAGGCGAGTACAAGAGTCTTGACCTGGATGCGAGCGGTGATCAGGAGCCAGTGGAGTGAGCGGAGCAGTAGAGTTGCGTGGGAGAAGAAAGGCAGAGAGAACACCAGGCAAGCAGCAGAGTTCTGGATGAGCTGGAGTGGACAGGTGGCGGATGCAGGGAGGCCAGCCAGGAAGGAGTTGCAGTAGTCTAGGTGGGAGAGTACCAGAGCCTGGACCAGAAGCTGGGTGGCGTAGCTGGTGAGGAAGGGTCAGATTCTTCATATGTTGCTCAGGAAGAATTGGCAAGTGCGTGCCAGAGTGGAGATGTGCTGGGAATAAGAGAGGCAGGGGTCCAGGGTGACTCCGAGGTTCTTAGCTGAGGAGGAGGGAGAGAGTGTGGTATATTCCAGAGGAATGGAGATAGAGAGATCAGAGGAGGGGGAGGAGGGAAAGAAAAGGAGGTCAGATTTAGAGAGGTTGAGTTTGAGGTGATGCAAGTGCATCCAGGAGGAGATAGCAGGTAGAGATACGGGAGGAGATGGTGGAGTCAGAGGTGGGGAAGGAGAGGAAAATCTGAGTATCATCAGCATAGAAATAGTATGAGAACCCATAGGCTGCGATGAGGGGGCCCAGGGAGTGGGTGTAGAGAGAGAACAGGAGAGGACATGGGAATCTCTGGCACTGTTCTGGCCTGGTTCTCCTCCTACCTCTCCAACGTCACTTACCAGGTAACCTGGCGTGGAGCAACCTCCACACCTCGCCCTCTCTCAACAGGAGTCCCCCAAGGGTCAGTCTTTGAGAGAGGATAGTAGAATAGAGTGATCGACAGTATCAAAGGCAGCAGAGAGGTTGAGGAGAATTAGGACAGAGGAGAGAGAGGCAGCTCGGGCAGAGTTTAGCAAGTTAGTGACAGACAGGAGGGCAGTTTCAGTGGAGTGAGCAGAGTGGAAGCCAGATTGGAGAGGGTCGAGTAGAGAGTGGTTGGACAGGAAAGCAGTGTACAGCCCGCTCGAGGGTTTTGGAGAGGAAGGGTAGGAGGGAGACAGGACGGTAGCTCTGGAGGGAGGTGGGATCGAGGGTAGGTTTTTGAGGCTTGAGGGAGTGATAGAGGCTTGTTTGATGGCAGAGGGAAAGAGACCAGAAAGGAGAGAGGTGTTGAGAAGGGAGGAGATGAAGGGAAGTAGAGCAGGAGCAGCAGCTTGAAAGAGGTGAGTGGGGATGGGGTCCAGGGCACACGTGGTGGGTTTGTGACCCTAGAGCAGGGAGGAGAGGTCAGAGTCTGAGAGGGGAGAGAAGGTGGAGAAGGAGGGTGAGTTAGTAGGGGATGCAGTGGGTGTAGAGGATGGAGCGAGAGGGGGTGGGGGGGAGGGAGAGGTGTTAAAGAGTTTATGGATATCTGAGATTTTAGAAGAGAAGAAAGGCAAAGTCATCAGAGGAGATAGAGGAGGGAGGAGGAGGGGGAGGGTTTAGGAGGGAGGAGAAGGTAGAGAATAGTTTACGTGGGTTGTTAGTGGAGGCTTGGATTATAGATTGGAAATAAGAACATTTAGCAGAGGAGAGAGTAGAGGAGGAGGAGGGAGAGAGCGGTAGAGGTCTAGGGTAGCAGGGAGTTTGGTTCTCTTCCATTTCTTTTCAGCAGATCGCAGTGTGGTTCTTGCTGAGCGGAGCACAGAGGAGAGCCAGGGTTGGGGAGGGGAGGGGTGAGGGGACAGAGGGAGTCGAGGGAGGAGGTGAGGGAGGAGAAGAGGGTGGAGGTAGCAGAGTCTACAGAGAGTTGGGAGAAGGAGTCGATAGGAGGGAGGTGAGAGAGAGCGGTGGAGGCAAGGACAGAGGTGGAGAGAGAGCGGAGGTTACGGCGAGTGGTGGCAGTGGGGGTAGGAGGAGCAGGGAGAGAGGGGAGAGACAGAGAAAAAGAGATGAAATAGTGATCAGGGGGTGACAGAGAGGGTGGAGGGGCAGCAGGCCCTGGAGAAGGTGAGGTCCAGTTGACGGCCAGCTTTGTGGGTAGGTGGGGATGGAGAGAGACAGAAGTCGAAGGAGTGAAGGAGAGGAAGGAATCCAGCAGAGTGGCTGGGGTTGGAGAGATGGACATTGAAATCACCTAACAGGACAGTTGGGGTAGATAGAGAGTGTGAGTGAGAGGTCCAGGGGGACGGTACAGTACAATTAGCAGGAGTTGACAGGGAGAGGTTAGATGGACAGCATGAAATTCAAAGGTGTTAACAGACAGTGAGGAGAGGTCGGAGGGGACAGAATAGAGTAAGGAGGGAGAGAGGAGAAGACCAGTCCCACCTCCCCGCCCAGTGAGACGCGGGGTATGGGACAGGACGTAGAGAGAGGACAGGGCGGCAGGAGTTACAGTGTTATCAGGGGACAGCCAGGTTTCAGTGAGAGCAAGGAAATCGAGAGAGAGGTGGGAGGCAAAGGCAGAGATGAAATCTGCTTTGTTAGCAGAAGAGTGACGGTTCCAGAGTGCACCAGAGAGAGTGCAAGGGGAGAGAGGGTGGGGGGGGGGGGGGGAGAGGCAGAGGGATGAGGTTAAAGGGGTTGGAGGAGCAGCGGCAGAGAGAGGGCAGAAGACGAGAGTGAGAGGACAGAACAGGGATGTGAGAGACAGTCATAGCAGGACAGGCGAGACAAATAGGCACAGTGGGAGTGTGAGCAGTGGGGGGGCGGGGGGAGGGTACAGACCTGACTAGTAGATGGCTTCTTCCAGAGCGCTGCTAGGTTCGGATCTATTCCAACAGCATCTCGGCGCAGACCTCCCCACGCTGGACTCCCACAGCTAGACTCCCGGCTCTTCAGTTGGCTGGTGCTTCGTGCTGGCGCACAAAATAGCCTGCCTGACTAATATAACAACTAGGTGGGACAAAAAAACTAAACTGTGTGGAAACCAATCAAATAGCAATCAACCTCTATTCAATTTAACCACACTCACCTGGTACTAATCACACACTACCTCACCTAATTGAAACACCACCTTACAATGTTACTAATGTAGTTAATTTAAAATTACTTGAAGCAGAAACACTTACCCATCTGCCTCAGACACTGGTTACCTATAGACCAGTGTCAAAGGAACAGCCTGTTCCTTTGTTATGGTTGTGAAAGACCTGTAAAGGACGGTAAAAGCCGAAAGTAACCGTGAGTTTTTGTCGTGTTGTATCTGTCTGTCTATTAACTGTCACCCTTATCATTCATAGAAGACTAAATCTGGGAGCTGTCGCTATTATTATTTCAGAACTGATCCCCGTGGTTTTGACTGGCTTTACACATCGCTGTTACTTAAAGCAACAAATAAAGCTTTGTTTTCACCATTGGAACATTGTTGTTATTAAACACTGCATCACCTCTTCACCTGTGCACTACAAACCACTCCGCCACAGGCTCTTAAACATGATTTACTGGAAAATATAGTAAAGTATAGATATAGTAATTATTTAATAACAAAGCTAATAATACACTGTATGTTTTTCCCCTATCAGGTCTCCCCTGTTCTCGTTGTAATGTGGGTGTGGCCCAGAGGGTGGTGCTAATTAGCTAATACCTTCATTGTGTCTTTGTAGGAAGGGCACAGGTTCATTTTATTTCTTTTGAGCCTGTGCAAGATGGTTTGGTGAAGTAGCATGAGTAATGCATGATGTGTTTCTTTAATAAGAATGACACCCACAAACATAAAGACAAAATCCCCATCCTGCAGACCCATTGTCCTGCGATCATGCAGTCACAGCTTGTGACATTTCACAGTGCCGTCATGAACAATATAAGCCTATATTATGCCTGTGGATTTGGGGTTTTGTGTTTCAGCTCTGTCTAGATCTTTGAATACCATATTCCATATCAGATGTAGATATTAAATATAGATACCATATTTGTTTCATAACTATGACTTGAAGGCACCAAGGATGGGTAAAAAACCAGGCTGGCCTGTCTGGTAATGCCTCACATGTAACAGGGAGGAGGCTAGGATTACTAATATTTTCAAGCTAACTGTATTTTTCAGTGTATTCTTCCATAACCAACGCCAGGATTACCTAAACTTTTGACTTGAACAATAATATTGTAAATGGCATAGGCTACTTATAGCTAACACAATCATTGAAAAAAAGAACTCCATATACATTGTAGTGTACTGTAACGATATGTTTTAGGATGTGACATCTGTGAGAAAGAAAATTACAATTTTTTCTTCACAACTCATAGGGTCCGGGTCTATCCATCTTTCACTAGAGCGAATCCATATACCGCCACGAATTGCAGATGTAAGGCGACTTTTAATTGGATAATTTATTACACGTAATATTTTCTTTAAATTCATTGGTTCTCATTTCATTTTCAGTAACCTGATTGGTCAAATTAGTATGTGTAATAATTAGAATTACAACACGTACTAAAGTCAAATTAGAATGTGCAGTAAATATCTGAAAGGTGTAAATAACACGGTTTCGACCAGGGTGGCCCTCCATAGCATGCAGCTACCTACACCAACAATAAGGACCGGAACTCTGGTCCCAAGCAGAGGAGAACTTGAGGCATATGCGGGAGCTGCTGTAAATCAAGCTCAGTATACATTAGGTCTAAAAACAAACATCCTATCCCTCGTCCTTAATTATCAGATAAAGGTGTGGTGTTATTTTGTGGTACGCCTTAAAAAGTGGTATACTGTTTACTGGCTTGCCGAGGGCATTCACTGAGTATCACTGTGATGTGCTGCTGTTTATACTGTGTTGACCTGCTCGTTTAATTGACAGGGTGTGAGTTTGAATCAGCCCGTGTTTTAAAAGTAAATTACTAACACATACACTGAAAATGTGTTACAGTGCAGAGGTGTATACAGGGTGATTAGAAAGGGAGGTCACCACATCAACGCACCATCTCATTGATGTGGGAAACGTACTTTCTAATATATATATATATATATATATATATATATATATATATATATATATATATATATATATATATATATATAATGTTAGCCTAAAGCCAATAAAACAGAACAGAGGCTGGAACCGGCGACCACGCACACCACAAGCGCGCGTCTTCACCACAAAGTATAAGAGCCGGGCTCATCAGTAGTGGCGGTGGCTACATCGTTGTTCACCTCTCACCTCAGACAGTGGACACATAACCCGTAATGGCATTCCATCACACAACACTGCCCGTTAGCGTTACATCGATTTCCCTTGACAATGGTCACAACTTATTTATTAACCACAGATCCATTCAATAACGTTGTGTGGATATTATTATAAGGCTACTTTATTAAACAATGTGCATTCTCTTTGTTAGAAAGAACATGTACATCGATTACCTTTTTACGTGTAGGCTTATATTAAATCTATATTTGTATGTAAAGCCTCCGCTGTTCTGATTGTTAAGAGCATGCTAGTGCAGGACCGCAAGCCTGATTTCACACCAGTCTGTGTGTATGTGCGAAATAACCCATGAGAAGCCCGTAAATAAAATACTACATGAAACCCGATTTATTTAAAAAAAACCTTAGCGCTGTTAAAAATAACTCCCGGTGTGTGTTATTTTCAGGTACGAGTTAAAAAGTGCTACTCAGCGCACTGCGCTTGCTCACGCATGCCTAAACAACTTTCACTAAGAAAGCCCCCGTTCAAATTTGGTACGCTATGCTGTGTTTGGCCTTTTACATCTTTTTCAATTTAATTGATCGTATTTTCCAGTCTTTTACATCGTTGTTAATGTAATTCATCATATGTTTCCACCATTAACACAATAGCATGTGGATATTTCTCATATGCAATACATTGGGGTCTTGTACTGTTTGTTTACTTGTGTAACTTTGCGCTGGACTTCTCATTTTGTCTTGTTCATCGTGAATTGTTTTTTGTTTTTATATAAATTGATTGTCTGTTTCCAGTTTAAATTTGCAAAAAATATAATGTATAAATAATGGTACATTTATTGTCAACAGAAAAACATCCAGCAGATCGTAATTGGTTGCACCTGTACAAAAATCTGACAGTTTATCACTTTCAATGTGACAGTGTATCGCTTTCTGACGTTACGTGGGTCAAGTGTTGGCGCACGTACCACATTCTGACACTGTATCACTTTCTAACACTAACCAATATAGTCTAAATATGAATTCTGCCTAAAGGCAAATACCTTAAGAGGTACGTACTTCGCAGTCTTTACGGTGAGTTTGCATACTTAAAGGCAGGCTACACAGTGGGCGCTGTTCGGTGATCTCACTCGGGATTGGTAGAGTATTGTGATGTTATTCAGGTGGTACTGTGGGCAGCATAGGGAGATTTATTCGAATACACCCGTCTGAGAGAGATAGACGCTGTTTGTAAACATTAACAGTAAAACAGCATTATTTTCAGAAAGTGAACTGTACTACAGCTTGGAGTAATCCTGCTCCACTTGGTCTCTTGAACTGAAAAGTAAGTCGGCCTCTCTATTTATTTATTTAAGCATCATATTAAAAAGCCTCATTGTTTTTTACCTGTTTTTACATGCGCGTCGAATTTAGATTTGTACTGCCACTAGCTGCACACAGCTTCATTAAGTAACTGCCGGTATTTGAGTTTCTCACCTGACTGTAAGACCAGTATGATATAATATATCTTTCTTCAGCCCTGATGTTAAACTACTGACAGGGCAGTCGTTTTGGTGTTTCTTGCTGGCAGAAGAATTTGTACAGGAAATAAGAAACCACAAAAATATTTTTTTACTGGTTCTGTTAAATAAGAAAAGTTACGAACGAGATGAGGCCATTCGGCACGTCTATGCTCGTCCGGTTCCTAGTAAATGTTTGTTCTCAAAACTTTGTCAAATTGGGTCTTATAAAGGACCTAAGCGATTCCGCCACATTAATATAACTCAGTAGCCCATTCCGTACCCTCACCGCTCTCTGTGTGAAGAAGTGTCTCTTCCCTCTGTCCTGACCTGTCTCCTCTTCATTTCTAGCTGTGTCCTCAGGTCCTGGTTTCTGTACTGTGCTTAAAGTATTGATGATAGTTAGTATGTCATCTAGTTTTAATATTTTAAAGACTTCAATTTAATATTTCGGTGCCACACACACGGGGTGAAATAGCGGTTATTTGCGGGTTTTTTATGTAGGAGCTATTAACCATTATATGACTTAACCTACTGTACAAAGTAAAGTGAATATGTATGCTTATTTTCCGTGTTCATAACTAGGGAGTGCTAACTCGCAAATCAACGAGACATGGTTTAAATTACTCCTTAGCATAACATTTTTCGTTGGGTGAAATATTAGTGTTTTGCGCGAATATCGAATATCCACCCGAATATCCAATATCCCATATCAACCTAACTTCACTGGGGTAGTTAACCCCCCATGTAAAAATGCTATACCATCCCCAAACTGTATAGTTTTCTTAACGTCTGCTATAGCATGTACTGCAGTACACTATAATAAACGGTATTGTATTTTTGTTCAGGTTGTGTCCGCTGCGCACGCTATCACATATTGAACTAGTCATGAGGAAACAGGCACTTGAAACTGTATTCAGCGCAGTGGAGATTGTGAGAGGCATTTAAACAAACAAACAAACACGTAAATAAATAAATATTACGGGACGGTATTTACAGCGTGATTGATACCCATGTGCATCGATTAGTAGTACTGTATTATTATTTATGAACACTTAATGAAATGATCAGTTTGTTATTGAAATCCATATTTCATGTACCGCTAGGGGTAATCCCCACGTGAACAGATGTGTTGTACTGTAATGTGGTTTCATTAAAGCACTAAATATTACCGCTGTACAAGCATGTTCAAATACTCCAAAACAGCTTCTATAAACCCAGCTAAGAAAAACGCTAAGGAGAGCGCCCTAGCTATATGGAACAAGGGGCCAAGGGGAGGACAAGATTAGAGGATAAGTGAACGTTTCTGCAGGAACTACAATTAGGTGGATACGATTATACCCGAATACTGTAGTTACATTGTCATTGTGTGGGATAATCTTAACCACTGTTATTAAATAAAACGGCCAAATCACCGCCACCAAATCTTTCCAGACAATGTTATACAATACAAAAGGACGGATTCTAGATTACTCCGCAGAAAGACTCTCTTCTCTAATATACTCAAGGTAATAAAATGTTCTACTGGATAGTTCATTTAAAAAAATAATTTAAAAAAAGTAATTTTTTAAACAGGACTGACCAGGTGGGTTAGGCACTGGGGGGCCCAGCTCCAGAGTTCCACTTAAAGGACTGTATAAACCAAATCCGATTCAAATGCTATTCAAAGAGCGTGTGCACCAGGACCAGAACAACTTACAATTTGAACGCAATTCATATTTAAAGTGGAACTCGTTGTCGTTTTATATAAATAACAGATTCTTACACATGATGGTTATTATGTTAACAGTATAATATATCCAGAGAAACATTAAATGTAATAGAATTGTTATGAAATGGAATATCACTATAATCCTGTTGCTTGTCTTTAACTGCAGACACCTGAGTGCATCTCTACGGTGCGTTTTCCCATTGGTTTCAATAGCATGCAATCTAATCACTGTATTGCCATTCTGTAACACACTGTATGATCATATGTCTCTGAATACGTCATTGTAATATTGTACTGGTGCTGCTTGTTGGCGTGTGTCCTGGGTCGCCCTTGTAATTGAGATGTTATCCTGAGATCTTCATTAACCTCCAAATGTAGTAGCAGGTGCCTGCCTGTTTTGCTCACTGACACATTTCAAGCAAGAGAGGACGCTTGTTATCCTACAGATTAAAAAAAAAAGAAAGAAAAACTGGATTGTCAACAAAGCCTGTTTATAAACACCATATAAACGGTGGAAGTTGTATTGTATTTTAGTGTAAAATTGAACCAGACTGTAGGACACTGACACTTGAGGTGGATAAACCGTTTATTATTATTATTATTATTATTATTATTATTATTATTATTATTATTATTATTATTATTATTATTATTTATTTGTCTGACGCCTTTATCCAAGGCAATTTATTGGTGTTACAGGGCAGTACAGTACCAAAATACAGCATATAAAATAAGATGCACCAAGTTAGGATTATAACAATGTAGAACTACAAGGACATAGCAGCAGTGCAATAGTGCTGGGACAGTGCATCAGCTGAGGATCCAGTAATGTGGTGCTGAGGTCAGGTGAATACACTACATAGCAGTGCAATAGTGCTGGGACAGTGCATCAGCTGAGGATCCAGTAGTGTGGTGCTGAGGTCAGGTGAATACAGTACATAGCAGTGCAATAGTGCTGGGACAGTGCATCAGCTGAGGATCCAGAAGTGTGGTGCTGAGGTCAGGTGAATACAGTACATAGCAGTGCAATAGTGCTGGGACAGTGCATCAGCTGAGGATCCAGTAGTGTGGTGCTGAGGTCAGGTGAATACAGTACATAGCAGTGCAATAGTGCTGGGACAGTGCATCAGCTGAGGATCCAGTAGTGTGGTGCTGAGGTCAGGTGAATACACTACATAGCAGTGCAATAGTGCTGGGACAGTGCATCAGCTGAGGATCCAGTAGTGTGGTGCTGAGGTCAGGTGAATACAGTACATAGCAGCAGTGCAATAGTGCTGGGACAGTGCAACAGCTGAGGATCCAGTAATGTTGTGCTGAGGTCAGGTGAATACACTACATAGTAGAAGGGGTAGATTAAGAGATCTGCAAGTACAGTCTAAATAGGCGAGTCTTGAGGAGGCAGAGGAAGGCACTAAGAGACGGAGACACTGAAGTGCTCCATGATATTTCTGTCCACTCATTTTCAGTTTCACAGTACGTTTGCTTGTGTCGTTTTTGCAAGTGTAGGGCTATCAATAATATACAGACAGACAGGTGTTCTATCCCGGCAGGCAGGCAGGCAGGCAGACAGACAGACAGATAGACAGACAGGCAGACACACAGACAGACATACAGACACACAGATAGATGTTACATTCTGTAAACCCTGTGTTGTGTTTCCAGTTGGCAGGCTCACTGGGTGTAGTATGGCGCTTGAAGCTGAGGGGGAGAAGCGGGTTGGCGGTGTGCATGAGAGTGAGATGACTGAGGAGAGCTTTCTGCAGGAGCTGTACCATTTCATGAGGAGCCACGAGACCCCCATTGAGAAGATCCCACACCTTGGCTTCAAACAGAGTGAGCAGAGAGAGAGAGAGAGAGAGAGAGAGAGAGAGAGAGAGAGAGAGAGAGAGAGAGAGAGAGAGAGAGAGAGAGAGAGAGAGAGAGAGAGAGAGAGAGAGAGAGAGAGAGAGAGAGAGAGAGAGAGAGAGAGAGAGAGAGAGAGACACGACTGTCACTTCATTTAAAGAACATACTGTAGAACTAATACAGACACATATTGATATACTTTCTTGTGGTTTATTTTGGTTATACCTTACAAGTCGTATTAAAACCCCCGAAACATTGCTAATAGTTTTGTGTTTTTTTTTTTAATGGACCCTAACTGGAACTCCCAGAAACAGCCTGTGTATTTTCTTCTTTCATGACGTGGAGAATGTAATGTTGAAGAGTGGGAAAGTCGTTTTGTTCAGTAATAGCTATGAAAAACAGCATGACAAATTAAATATGCATTTAACATAATGTGTGCATCCTTTATTGAAGAACATGCCAGATGTATGAAGTGTTGGCAATACTATCAGCTCTGTGTACTTTGAACCACCAGCTTTACCTGTTCTACAATAGTTATCTAAGGGCTACATTCCACTATACTATATCTATATATATTTATATAGATATAGTTGTAATGACATACTGTATGCAGCTTTAACCGTCCCCTGCTCTGTGCTCTTGTTTTTGCAGTTGACCTTTTTGTCATGTACCAGACTGTCCAGAGCCTCGGAGGGTATGATGAGGTATGTGCGGATGGCAGGCTGAGCTCACTCAGCACAGCTCACTGGTGGCAGCAGCTGCTGGGAACAAGGGAATCCCATGTTTTAGTCTTAGTTACACAACTCTCCTCCAACCAGGATCTGGACAAACGAGCATCTGCAGGGTTACTGGGGGCGGGGCAGCCCTTATAAAAGCTTACCACAGTATTTGTGCACTTTGACCATGTTTTTTTCCTTGGTTACACTGCATTTACTACAGTTTACCATGCTTTTTCTATGATTACACTGCATTTACTACAGTTTACCCTGGTTTGCCATGCTATTCCTATGGTTACATTGCATTTACTACAGTTTACCCTGGTTTTCCATGCTTTTCCTATGGTTACATTGCATTTACTACAGTTTACCATGCTTTTCCTATGGTTACACTGCATTTACTACAGTTTACCCTGGTTTACCATGCTTTTCCTATGGTTACACTGCATTTACTACAGTTTACCCTGGTTTGCCATGTCTTTCTTTTTTTTTAATATGCTTTAACATAGCACTCTGTGCTTTACAGTGTTTACCTATGCTTTAACTGTGCTTTATTACACTTTGCTAAGCTTTTACTATGGTAAACTCTAAGGGATTGGTAGCCTTTGTTTCTCAACCCAGATAGTATATCTCAATATTCCTGAATAAATGTAGTGCAATGAGCAAGCTGTCCCACAAGCTCAGTGATATCCACAAAGGGTTATCACTTTCTTAGGAATGCAGAACGACTGGTATTACAGTATTAACCGTACATCTACACTGTCTGAGACACCCTGTTAATTAAGGGTTTCATTGAATCAACACATAGTCACATGCATTTTTCTGTATCTAATGTAACCTGGTACATGAATCCTCATGTGTGCTGTGTTCATTTCACCCAGGTGACGAAACACCAGCTCTGGAAGCAGGTGTACAATAAACTGGGAGGAAACCCTCGCAGCACAAGCGCAGCCACGTGCACCCGACGACACTACGAGAAGTGAGTGGAGCTGCTGAATCAGTGCAATGATCCGCACATGTCACGATACGTATCACGACATGCAGGCTGCGATTCGATGTGTATCACCATACATGTGCTGGTCCTCAAGGGCTGCTTGTAACATGCATAATAAGATCCTATTACAATTTAGGGATGGTCTACTTTGTTAAAAGACATTCATTTGTTTTAAAGCGTATTTCTTTTTCATACTTCAGTGACCCGTTTGTAACAGTGTGACATCACAATAGTGTCTTTGTCTAGCTCCCCACATCACTGGGAATGTTTAATCCATGAAATGAAACCGGCACGGTTACACGGTTACCCCCCCCAGAAAACACACAGCTGACTATTAATAGATGTATTACATGAAGGTAGCCTGCAGGACAAGGCATTAAAGCAAACTGTTTGTATCTTTTACGGTTCACTGCTGAGACTGCATTTGAGGTATGATCAGGCAGCAGATTGGCACTTGGAAGATATATTTGTATCGTAAATTACATGGTATACAATCCCATAGAGCAGTGGTTCTCAAACTTCTTAGACCGTGGCCCCCTTACTCTTGTCTGTGGTACTTGATGCACAGCGCCATCTAGAAATGTTGACATGCCATGAGGTGTCCGCAGTACAATTTGCTTTAAATTAATGTACCCCCCCCCCCAGGATACATTATGTGCCCTCCAGTTTGAGAACCACTGCCATAGAGAATTGCAGTTGGGTTTCATTCCTGTGGTGGCTGTGTGATAAAGTAGCAGGTGTTCTTTATTTTATTGGCTAACCTGAATTTAAGTTATGCGTCTGTGTTTAGGGGTTTTTATTTCCTTGTTAGATTTCAGATGTGCATGAGATAATTCGTAGTAAGCACGTCTTTGTTATCTAGTCAACAGTGTGGAATGTGCAGCCCCACAGTTGCACAATATTGACACGTCTGGCTTACAGTAATACCTGAGTAATTGTGTTTTATATCCTTGTAGTGTTTGTATTTTCTATGGAGTGAAGAGGATTGAGGAGTCCAGTTTGCCTAGCGCGTTTGGATTCTTTTAAAACTCTTACTTGCTCCTAATTGGTTATATGTCACACTTTTCATTCCTTCATTTTTTAACGTTTCACGAGACAGTGTACTGTAGAGACCCCCCCGCAATATTAGCATAGGACACACCTACAAAAACAATGTCCTGCATGTTCGGATTGCCAACAATGAGCAACAAAAAAGAAGCAGTGTTTATTTGTTTTATTTAGATTTATTTAAAGCTGATGCCGGTGCTAGTTTCTTTCTCCTTTACACTGCAAACCTTTTTCTTTCTTTCTTTTTCTTAGACTGATTCTTCCGTTCGAGCGGCACCTCATGGGAGGGGGGAGCCTAGCTCTGCCCCAGCACAGGCCTCAGAAACGGTTCTGGAGCGGGAGCTTCGCAGAGAGGGAGGAGGAGGCAGCTGAGCTGAAGATGGCAAAGCACAGTCTGCAACAGCAGAGTCTGAGAATCTGCCAGCCCAGCGCGGCTGTGCGAGAGGTACTCTTTACTGCTTCTAGCAGGGGTGCACAAATCTACAGTATCAGCTCAGTGTCAGATCAGTGAGGATGGGAAATGTGCAGGCTTGAGCCCTGACCTACATATACTACAGCATATACGTGGAGCCCTTCAAGAAACATTCTGCATCCTACTTTCCAGACTAGCCTTGCAATGGGGTTCCTGGTTAAAGGATGACCAAATCAATACATTTCATAAGCTTTTGTATAGAAACACACTCCATATTCCTGGCTAAAGAAGGGGGTTTGTTGATATTTTGTTGCGGCTGTACATTTCCATGAGCTACCCAGACTTTTGCTCCAACCTTTCGTAACAAATGTTATCTGTAATTCTCTAATTGATCTCTTTTTTTGTTGCCTTCAGAAACACCAGGATTCAGTTCCTAACAGCACTGTGAGGCTAGTCTCCTTACCAGTAGCTGAGCAGATGAGACAATACTACAAGCTGAACCCTTCACTGATCAGATATCCGCCCGGCACTTTGCTGACTGTCCCCAGGCAGAGACATTACCAGCCTGCGATGCAGCCAGAAGAACCTGCTGAAGGATCCAAGCAACAGCTGGTGTTGCTCAGGCACCTTGCCCAGGAGTACACACGTTCATCAGGCTGGGCTGAACCCTTGAACCTCAGTCTGAAACGCCAGAGCACAGTAGCTGCAAGCAAACCAGGCCAGACCTTATCTTTGACCCCAGAGCCCAACGGCAAAGTGCCCAAATTTTTAAACACAGTTTCGCCGCTGTATGCTTCCTGGAACTCTACAAAGGAAGATGCACGTGGAATGGTATCTCCACCTGAGGATCCTGACCCTGTAGTTGGACAGTCTTTTGCCTTACAGGAGGAGGTGTCTGTGATTGACCTGACGAGGTCTACTTCAGTTTCTGCAGGTGGTTCTGCATCAAGACTACCTAGCCCCAATGGACAAGCTCCACAGGACCGAAGCTGCAGCACTCCCAGTTCTCTGGCAATAAGGGGAAACAATAGTGAAGCCATTCAGGATTCTGTCAGCGAGCCTTGTAAATCCCACTCAGGGCCTCTGAATCCTCAGGTCACGCCTAACAAAATGGAGATCCAGATTCCCTTTTCGATGTTGCAGAGCTGGTTCAAGAGCCTGAAAGACAAGCCAGGCTCCATTGTCCTACCTAAAAGTTGTAGGGCACCATCAGCATACGAAGACCCCGGTGATGTTGGCAGGGGATCAGCGCCCAATGTGGATATGACAGCCAGGCCACTGGAGAACGCCAAAGATCAGCATTTCCAGAGACCCTACAGGGGCCAAAGGAGCCCTGAAGAAGATCACATCTGGAGGGATCAGCTGCGACAGCTCTCCAGAGAGGCCGAGTCAAGGAGGTATTTATACCCATTAGATCCTGCAACACTGGCCAGCGCAAGCCATCTCACTGCCTCCGAGACCAGCCTGAGCGGGCATCCCAGGTACACCTGTGTCAACGGCCAGGTGATTCCCATGGGGTTGAAAGTGAAAGAGCGGGAAAACGTTTCTGACTGTCACAGCGATGTGAAGACAGTTCCTGATGCCATCGTGCTTTCGTCTGGCTCACCTGGCAGATCTCACATCGCACAGAGTGATTCACATAGAAGACTGTATGGTCAACAAAAGGACAAAGAAGACCTCAAGCATTATTCTTTTGAGGACAGACCCCTGCAAAGACCATGCAATGACGACAAAAATGTGGTGCTAGGTGGCAGCAGCCACTGCCCGCCCTATACTCAAGGCTACCAAGTGACCAGGCACCCCTCCAGTATTGGTCATGTACCAGAACTACAGGTGGAGGCTGCGGGGTCCAGGTCACTAGCCGATGGCATCAGTAGTTCACCTTTAATCTCTTCTGGAGGGCATGTGAAAACAGCTTCAGCCCTGCATCAGGTCTTAATGATGAACCAAGCCTCCCCCACAGCACTCTCATTGACACGCGATGAATATCTAAAACTACGGAGACTGATATCCAGCTCTCCGTAATACTGAATCAGGCTGTATTGTATATTGTATTGATTGTTCTAGTGTCCGGATTCTCTGTGTCTCGGATCCATCAGTCTTCGTATTGTTACTTATTCTTTTAGTTTGGTTTTTTATTTATTTTTTTTATACACAGGATTTGTTTTTCTGACTGTAGCTTAAAAGCTTAAAACTTAAAAGTGCCGATCACTGGATGGCGATGGCTCTTACTTTTATAGAGACACAAATGTCTATGGCAGGCAACCAGAACTGAAGAGCAGCAGCTCCTGAGCTCTGTGAAAGCAGCCTGGTACATTAGAGCTGTAGTGTTTAGAAGAAACGCATTACTTTGTAATATATTTGTTCAACATAATCCCAATTGTTTTTATATTTGTATTCACACATCATAGGTAAATTACTTTTTTTCAACTTCAGCCGGGTATTACAGAAATTCTCTTTCCCATGGCCAACGCTCTGGAGTAAGTGTTGAGAAATGTATACCCCAGTTTGTTTACCCCAGTTGATATACGACCCCATGATGTTTGATTAAAAATGTCAAAGGAGTCGGCAATATGTTTAAAATAGAACGCTGCGATACAGACAACATGGGACACAACGCAAGTGCAGGTGTATCTTAAATAGAAAAGGGTTGAGTAATTCATGTTTTATTCCATTTAATTAATGCCTAACAACTTCAAATTTCTTAAAGGTAATTACTCTGAAAATCTGAGTATTGCCATACCCCTAACGTATAATATAATGGCTTACTACTATGGTTCACTATAGCTACTACAGGATAAATATAAACGCTGTCCTGACATATTGTACTGTACATATGTATAGATAATGTTCTCTCAGTGTGTTTAATGTTAAATATTTCTATCTATTATTTCATGATGTCTATATATAGTTTGTAAATACTTTAAGCAATGAAATAAATATGTATACTTACTGTAAAAAAGGACAGTAAATGCTGCAATCTGTAACAGCAGCCCTTATGGTGCGAGGTGATAATCCTCCATTATCTGCTCTTGCTACAGTACTTACCAAGTTTCTTGCTTATGCGTAAATTGAAGAGGCTTTTGTACCACCATGTACATGTATTCTATGGGTGAAAACACAAAATATGTATTGTATTACCCAGAATGTTGTATTAGTTACTGTTTCCAGATTGTTTTGTCTTTGCCTGTAGCTTGCTGTGTACTGATAATATAACATCATGTAATAAAATTGTATGTGTAAATGATATAATTGTAAAGTAATCTCACTGCCGATCATAAGAACATAAAATGGGAAAACCCGGTGGGGAGCACAACGGACGAAATTGAAATGGTGGAAATGACAAATGACTGCTTCCTAACGCAATATGTCAAGGCACCGACTAGAGGGGAGGCATGCCTTGACTTAGTCTTTTCAAATAACGAAGACAGAATAACTAAAACAGAAGTCAGAGAGCCGTTGGCAAACTCAGACCACAACATGGTCTCATTTGAAGTGATTTTTAAAATTTTAGAAAGGCAAACTATGAAGGTATGAAACAGAGCCCAACAGAAGTAGATTGGAGTAAAATAGAGAAAACATCCACAGAAAAAGGATGGCTGTTTTTTAAAAATGCAGTAGTATAGGAACAAAACAATTACATCCCAAAAGTATACAAATCTAAATCTAAAACAAAATGGCCAAAATGGTTTAATAGAGCAATTAAAAAAATATTCAGCGAAAAAAGGCACTTTACAGAGCGTTTAAAAGGGACCAAAAACAAAGTACACAGAAAGAGTACTTGGAACTGCAAACTCAAGTCAAAAAAGAAGTTAGAAAGGCCAAGAGAGAGACAGAAATGAACATTGCTAAGGGGGCTAAAACCAATTCCAAAACGTTTTAACAATATTATAACAGCAAGAGAACATTCAAAGAGGAGGTTAAATGTCTAAGAGATACAAATGGAAAAATCATAGACAAAGAAAAAAAATAGCAAATATATTAAATGATTACTTTGCACAAGTTTTTACAAAGGAGGATACGGACAAAATGCCCCACATGTCGACCTGTTCCTATCCAGTTTTAAATAACTTTAACATAACAGAGGCAGAAGTGTTAAAGGGACTAGGAGCTCTTAAAATAAACAAATCCCCTGGGCCAGATGAGATCCTCCCAATAGTACTCAAAGAAATGAAAGAAGTTATTTACAAACCGCTAACCAAGATCATGCAACAGTATCTTGACACAGGGGTTGTACCAACAGACTGGAGAATTGCGAATGTAATACCGATCCACAAAAAGGGAAACAAAACCTAACCAGGTAACTACAGACCAATAAGCCTGACTTCTATTATATGTAAACTTATGGAAACTATAATAAGATCCAAAATGGAAAATTACCTATATGGTAGCAGTATCCTGGGAGACAGTCAGCATGGTTTTAGGAAAGGGAGATCGTGTCTAACTAACCTGTTTGATTTTTTTGAGGATGCAACATCGACAATGGTTAATTGCAAAGCATATGACATGGTTTATTTAGATTTCCAGAAAGCTTCTGACAAGGTCCCGCATAAAAGATTAATTCTCAAACTGAACACAGTAGGGATTCAAGGAAATGCATGCACATGGATTAGGGACATGTAGAAAACAGAAAGTACTGATTAGAGGAGAAACCTCAAAATGGAGTGAGGTAACCAGTGGTGTACCACAGGGATCAGTATTAAGTCCTCTGCTTTTCCTAATCTACATTAATGATTTAGATTCTGGTATAGTAAGCAAACTCGTTAAATTTGCAGACGAAACAAAAATAGGAGGAGTGGCAAACACTGTTGCAGCAGCAAAGGTCATTCAAAATGATCTAGACAGCATTCAGAATTGGGCAGACACATGGCAAATGAAAAGTATTGCATGCAGGCAATACAAATGTGCATTATAAATATCATATGGGAGATACTGAAATTGAAGAAGGAATCTATGAAAAAGACCTAGGAGTTTATGTTGACTCAGAAATGTCTTCATCTAGACAATGTGGGGAAGCTATAAAAAAGGCCAACAAGATGCTCAGATATATTGTGAAAAGTGTTGAATTTAAATCAAGGGAAGTAATGTTAAAACTTTACAATGCATTAGTAAGACCTCATCTAGAATATTGTGTTCATTTCTGGTCACCTCGTTACAAAAAGGATATTGCTGCTCTAGAAAGAGTGCAAAGAAGAGCGACCAGAATTATCCTGGGTTTAAAAGGCATGTCGTATGCAGACAGGCTAAAAGAATTGAATCTATTCAGTCTTGAACAAAGAAGACTACACGGCGATCTTATTCAAACATTCAACACCAGGGGTCACAAATGGAGATTAGATAAAGGGGCATTCAGAACAGAAAATAGGAGGCACTTTTTTTACACAGAGAATTGTGAGGGTCTGGAACCAACTCCCCAGTAATGTTGTTGAAGCTGACACCCTGGGATCCTTCAAGAAGCTGCTTGATGAGATTCTGGGATCAATAAGCTACTAACAACCAAACGAGCAAGATGGGCTGAATGGCCTCCTCTCGTTTGTAAACTTTCTTATGTTCACTGCCGATCATACCAAAGCCAATCACAATATGAATCAATAAATACAAATGTATTTATTACTTATGTCATGACGCAGGTGCATCAACATATAAAATGAACAGAATAAGCGAAAAGCAAGAGGCAAGCGCATGTTAATAAACTATCATAATAAACTCACTGATAAACTAATGTTAATGGACTAACTGACAAACTAAACTAACAGAACACCCCTACATATGGTAAAAATGCAGCAGCATCTCTAGATTATTCTCGCAATGACAAGTCAGTTTTGAAAAGACTGGATAAACCATTTTAATTGTAGTTTGGTGATGATGAGTTATAATGTTACAAAACCATACTGTATCAGATCTGAATTGGTTACAAGGCTGTTCCCTAAGCCCAAGTGTTCTAGGAGGTGTTCCTATACGCGGAGGCTACTGTATTAAATGAACACCAGGTATAATGAGAGTATTTGTTCCTTTATGACATGACACAGTTTTTACCCATAAGATACTATAGAATATTTAAACACATTGAAACTTCCTTATTAAAAAAGTCCTTTGTCAGTATAGACCTGAAAAACTAGACTAACCTGTTGGTAATACAATATTATATGTATGTGAGTATTTTGTTCACTGGCTGTGCCACACTGTTGTAATATAACACTACATCTAATATGTTATTATTTCTAACCTTTGTCTGAGCTGTTGTGTCATTCATTGTTGTGAATTATATATTGTACCTTTTTTAATCCTTAGATTTTCAGATGCATGCAAGTTTCACAAATAAATAGTGAGTTCCAATAATAACACAAGAGAAAAAAAACCGCTAGGGTCTAAATTAAATTGTGTTTTTAATGTGTGCAGGGCTTTGTTATTGTTCAGTACATAGGAAACCTGAGTTTGTGAAAAACTATGTGCGGAATCATCATATTCATTATAAAAAACGCAAAAGTCCAAAATTGCGATTGCACCGGATCATACTGAGTGTAATGATCAGTTATTGAGGGTGTCCCATAATGTGGTCTCCTGTACATTATGAGGAGACTAATTCATGTCCTCATGATTAATTAACCTTGTTGTACCCTTTCAATTCGAAGACGACCACCATTGGGTAGGTATCGCTGAGCTCTTTATATCATAAGCCCCTTCCTTGGATGATGCACTCGGTCCCGCTTACCGAGGGTATAAAACTGCTATCCAAAGGAAGCTGTTTCTCTTTTTCCTTCTCAAGACGGTTCGGTAAGACCTCTGTGTTGAGCTGAGTGTATTGATAAGAAAAGAGCTTCTCAAGTCGAGTCGAGTCGATTGTATTTCCCTTGCATTCGTGCTGAAAGCTGGCTTTCCGCTTACCCGGAATCAACGACTTTGATAAGACCGAGTCTTTTGTCTTTCTGTCTTTCAGCGGCCTCCTCGCTTGCGTGGTAGGCTGCCTTTTGTGTCTGTCTGTCGTGTGTGAGCGACTGCCTGCGCAGTCATCCGCGAATGGTTGTCTTTTCTTCCGGAGAGTACACAGTTCCTCCACGGGGCTAGGCCTTCCGTATCCCCGCTGTTGACTATTCCAGCCGCGTCTCCTCCAGGGGTAGGCTTTGCCGCATCCCCGCTGTCACTGTCGAGTAGACCCTCTTGGCTGTATAGACCCGCTGTGGTGGGTTCGGGCCCAAAAAAAAAAAGTGTGCTCTCCCCTTTACTATCTTTCCATGCGTTGCTGTCTGCTTAACTCGCCCACCGCGGCTTCGGCCTTGTGTCCCCCTGGTACACGCTACGCACTGACCAGTTGTGTTGAATACGCAGTTCGGGTAGGCACTCTGCATAGCGGCCTCTCCATTGCTGCGGTACCGCGGCGCACGCATCGCCCTTGATACTTGGGTTGGGGAGCGGTCTGGGAAGGCAGAGGAGAGAAAGCATCGGTTCTCCTAGTGCCCCCCAAGTGGTCCAGGAGAGTCCGGTTTTCGACCCTGTGCCAGCTGTTACACGACCAGCCCTAGGAGATTCCGCTACGCTCGGACCTCCCCAGTCAGACGAGAGGCTCCCTTTGGCACCCAGAACCAGGCAGTTTCCAGCTCTAGGTCTGGCCCCTGAAAAGGACCGCTGGTTAGCCCTTGGGCTATCAGAGGCGGTTGTGGGTACATTGCAGAGCGCGAGGGCAGACTCCACTAGGTCCTTGTACACCTATAAGTGGAGGTATTTCCAAACTTGGTTTCTGGCTAGGAGCCACGACCCCATATCTTGCCCTATGCTCCGTGCATAGAACAAGAGCTCTGAGTCAATCTGACCAGCCCTTCATCTGTCACACTGGATTGCATTGAGATGCTACATGCATAGGACAAGAGCTCTGCGTCAATCTGACCAGCTCTTCATCTGTCACGGGACACAGACCCTAGGACAGCCCCTCTCTAAGCAGCGTCTGTCACACTGGATTGCATTGCGATGCTAGGTGCACAGGACAAGAGCTCTGCGTCAATCTGAGCAGCTCTTCATCTGTCACGGCACACAGACCCTAGGACAGCCCCTCTCTAAGCAGCGTCTGTCACACTGGATTGCATTGAGATGCTAGGTGCACAGGACAAGAGCTCTGCGTCAATCTGACCAGCTCTTCATCTGTCATGGGACACAGACCCTAGGACAGCCCCTCTCTAAGCAGCGTCTGTCACACTGGATTGCATTGAGATGCTACGTGCACAGGACAAGAACTCTGCGTCAATCTGAGCAGCTCTTCGTCTGTCACGGGACACAGACCCTAGGACAGCCCCTCTCTAAGCAGCATCTGTCACACTGGATTGCATTGAGATGCTAGGTGCACAGGACAAGAGCTCTGCATCAATCTGAGCAGCTCTTCATCTGTCATGGGACACGGACCCTAAGACAGCTCCTCTCTAAGCAGCGTCTGTCACACTGGTTTGTGGATACAGTCTCGACTGCATATAATAGTGCTGGCTTCCTATAAGATTCCCATGCTGCGCATGCTCATCACTGTTTCACTAAAAAATCCCTACTTAAATCGTTTTCATTTATTGCTACTAAGTAAGTATAAATGGATACAATTATTACTGTTGACTGTTTTTTCATCATGGGTAATGCTACCTTCCTAAGATTATTTAACTTCAATGAAAATATGTAGCGTGAACAGTGTTTGTTGACTATTTCTCAAACACTACTAAATTTTCTCAAATTTAGTACCATTTTTTTCATTGATAAACAATGGTAGCAGTTTCTGACACCGCAATATCACCCTTCAGAATTTATTACCATATTTTCCCCCATTGTTAAAAAAAAGAAAACAGGGGTAGCAATTTCTGACAAGGAGGCAAATTTTGACATCTATAGCAAATTCTGATGGGGAGGCATATTGTGACGGTACACCAGCACTCTTATGAAAAAAGTGAGCCTATTGCCACCCATCTGCTTGGGAAAGGCGCCAGAACGCCAAAGCCCTTCTGTATTCATGTGCCGCACCCATCTTCTGAGCGCTTTTTCTTTTCTTGACAGTTTAATTAAGAGACAGCTGGGTTGTAGCGCTAGAGGTACCTGGTTTTTATTGCGGGTTTTTCAGGTTATATGCGTTTTAGATATTAATTCTAGTAGCTGTTGTTTTTTTTCTGGCACAATATGTAGAGTAACTTGAAGGTACTTGCACTCTAGTACCTCTAGAGACGCGGGAACGAATTTCAAACTGGGGGGTGCTGAAAATGAAAGGGGGGCAGCAAGAACCTTCGAGCAATATTTAAATACATACAAAATCGTCACTATGCATTTCACCTTCAAAATAGGCATAGACCAAGTGAGTTTCATAAGGAATAAGACACAGCGGCACAAAGTTAAAAAATAGAAACACGAGTCTAAAAATGTACATTTTATGTAAGATTCAAAGCAACAAGACAACGTATTAACTATGCTGCAAATCAGAGGTTACATAAATAAAATGCAATGACATACTAAACACATTGCCTAGATGTCTTTTTAAAATAGCAAAATACAAATAAATTATTATTATTATTATTATTTATTTCTTAGCAGACGCCCTTATCCAGGGCGACTTACAATCGTAAGCAAATACATTTCAAGTGTTACAATACAAGTAACACAATAAGAGCAAGAAATACAATAACTTTTGTTCAAGCAAAGTACAAGTGTGACAAACCACAATTCAATAATACAGCAGATAATAGTGATAGTTACATCAGGATATGATTAAATAGTGATAGTTACATCAGGATGTGATTAAATACAAAGTACTACAGGTTAAACACTTGGCAGATTACAGTATTCTGAAGTACAGGATAAAATGCAGTAAAATAGGGGGCAGATAAGAGCAAAATAAAGCACATTTACATGAAGGGTGATAGTGTCCCAGGATACAAACAGAGGAGTTCTACAGGTGCTCTTTGAAGAGGTGAGTCTTGAGGAGGCGCCGGAATGTGGTCAGGGACTGGGTAGTCCTGACATTCTATAATCTTCGGCACTAAAATGCTTTCATTCTATTTGACACGTTTAAGAGGTCTATTCACAAATTGAACAGTTGTATAAATGCCATTGCAGTATACTATTTGCAATTATTATGTAGCCTATTCAAAAACGACAAGCATTTCAAACAACCAGGGGCGTAGCTAGGAATAGATACTGAGGTAAAAATCAACTTTTTTTCTAAAAAAAAAAAACCTGCATATCGTGTTTATGTTAAGAAAGTGATAATTATCATCTTATAAAGCCTGGAGACTATTCATGCAAACTGCAAAGCGATGTAAGTCGCGAACTCTTTTTACCCAGTGACGCACCTGAATGATGTTTGGAATTTCATGACCCACATTTTGTAAAACAAATCTCCCAGCAAAAAAAAACACCAAACTAAAATTACCCTATTCACACTGTCATAATGTGATATTAAAAAGGACAAAAAATATATCACTGTAATGGACCTCGTTGGTTGCTCCATTAGAACTGTGAATAGACACACCTGTTTAATTAGCGCAATGCAGTCTGTCGGCAGGTGCCGGCGATTGCAATTTGACTGCCCGGACTTCAAAAAGAGTGCCGGCGCTTAATACTGGGTGCTTGGACCGGGTCTAGGCTGCTCTGAGTGAGCACCGGGATTCTACAAGTCTAGAAGAGGGCTGGCTTTTAAATCATGGAAGTGGTCTTTTAAACTACTATACGATTGTATTTTCTACCTTGTAATCTGGGTGTTTTATCGGTTTTAACCGCGCTTAAACTCTAAGTTGATACCCTGTATTTAAATCGTGTGTGGCTCTGTAAGGGACAGACAGGCTCACTCTAACCCTTTGGTGGGGGTTTATTTCTGTGTGTTTGAGTGTGCTGTCATGTACTGGTATTGTTTAACTTTGCTATTAGCATTTAGTTGATTTGACTCCTTGTGGTTCATTGAGACACTTCATTGTGGTTTGTTTGTTTGTTACTTATGATTGCATTGAGATTTAAGTTCACTAATGATTTACTGTTTATGGAGTTAATCTCTTACCCTGCAGGGGTATGTAGTGGGTGTGTGTGTGTGTGTGTGTGCCCCTTCTCTTGCCCATCGCACAGAGAATGATTAACTTCACTTAGTCTGTTCTATTGGTATGGCGCTAATTGCCCTGTTTTAATTTATTGTGAATTAATAAACCTTTTGCCCCGAGTTGCTGTTCCTGGTGCCTTTGTGACTTTATCTCACATACTCCTTATATATATATATGTGTGTGTGTGTGTGTGTATATATATATATATATATATATATATATGTGTGTATGTATATAATATATACGCACTGTCAAACTCCTGACACGAAGCTGCTGTTTACTTCAGTATGCAGTGCGTTGTTATGAACAAGCTAGTTAAATATGCTGACAACGATAAAAATCACCCCGAAGATCGGGTCAATGAGTATGCCAACAGCCATTCAGCTGACCAAGACTAACTCGAGATCAACTATATGAGTACTTTTTTCTTTTTTTTTTTTTTTTTTTTTTCTTATTAGTACACAGACGTATTTGTAATCTTTTGAGTAAAATGGTAAATGTGTTTATATTATTGATTGATGGAACTTGTGAGCTTGTAACTCCCTTAGACTTTAACTGTTACTCAATAGTAGGCCCACTGTTGTGTATCTTACAATTCTAGCCTTTTATTTAAATTGGGGTGAACTAGGATCCCTGGTCATGAACCACAATATATGCCTGCATTTTTTTTTTTCAAAATCCGCAATGCAAATATTTTTTAAATGGCATGTTTACACAGATAACCATAAATAAACTACAAGAATAGTATAGATAGCGTCCCGCTTTGTTTCAATTTGGCAAATTTGTCAACACTACTCTTTTTCAAAGACCGCTCATCTCCATTACAATCATTCAGAGAAAGTGGATTCGTAACTAAATCTACTACGGTGTTTCCCTTGTTTGGTGAAATTAAAAAATAGAGAATTTAATTCTAAATACTGAAATGTGTTATTTTTTCTCAATAACAGTCGGCGAAATTCAGCGCTTACCCGGCATATTAACACCCCGCCTCTGCTCACGAATTATTGGACAGCTGTAAGATCTTTCTTTTTCCCTTTGGCTACTCATTAGCCTTCAATTTATGCAGAATACTGTGAACGGCCTCTGCTTGCTTATGATTGGACAGCTGCGTAAAACGTGGAGATTTGACTCTCCTATTGGTTAAACTTACTGTCAGTACCTGCAACTGAAAACAGTTTATGCCCCACCCAGCTAACTTAATGTCTGTCTTTTTTTTTTTTTTTTTAATGAAAGTCACAATTTGCTGCTATTTTGCAGTGTTGTATTTGGAAATGCATTGGTGCTCTGATGTTTGTATCGCGTCGGTAAGCAGTGATCCGGTAAGATCACTGCTTGTTTTTGAAGTGTTATTTAAAAGCATATGAAACTTTATTTACCTTTTGAATTGTGCTTGTGAAAATCACTATCTCTTTGAAGTGTTTGTGTGAAGCTCACTATTAAAATCCTATAGTACTTTGGGTCTGATTGAATTGCTTTTGTTGACCATGTTATCTGCTGCTTTATGTAAAGATCTGTATGGTTTTCGCTTTTAAGTATTTGTGGATGGAAATGAAGTGCTAAATTATGGACTAGTTTTAATGTGTTACTTGTCATAGTCGCTCTAAATAAAATCCTTGTTACTTTTTACGTCGGTGTCTCCCTCGCTTTGTGCACTTGCCTTTCTTGATTGTTGAAGAACCTGTTATTTATTTGAAGCTAATTTTAGTTTCAAATTGGCGTAGTCATTAAGCCTACTTAATTGGTCATTTAAAATCGGTTAAATTTATAGTGATAACCATGGGCAGTCTCCTTGGCCGTGGCTTTGGGATCTCCTTGACTACCCTCTTTGAGGGCGGGACTCTACACTAGTGCAATGATTCATACAATCCCTGAATCAGTAGAGGAAGAAGTTTGGTTTCGTCCTCAATGTTGTTTATCTTGGGTGTAATAAGAGGCACGCATCTCTGCACCAAAACTATAACAATCTAATACGACTGGAATACTGCACTGGTGTGAGATTCCATTTGCTATCCAAACACGTGTAGGCCATTTGTCTACAATTACATGTATAAACAGTACATGGATTGATGTTTCATTCTGTAGCACACCACTGCACTGTTCCTGCCATCAGCAGCAGGGCAGGAGGATGAGGCACCAGAAAACAGTGCTGGCACTGGCATACTATAGGCAAAACCCCATCACACCCCCAAAGAAGGAGGAAAAAAAATAATTTAATGTTTGGAGGTTATCACTGAGGAAGTTGCAAAATATGAAAAAGAACTCTGAACCAAAAAATAAACATGTGTCCTTTAGAAATAAAATATGGGACGGAATTACAAATAAGGTGAATGAACTTTAACATCATCCAGAACCAGGTGACAAGCACAAAGGTACTACGGCCTCCTCAGGCAGATTGAATAAGTGTATGCGTGGCCTGCAAAATGCAGCTCGCAAATATCGTCCGACGTTTCGTTCTTGCAGTGCTGCGGGCTTGTGGTGCAAAGACTGAACTCGATCCTCCTCATTTATTACAGCAATATTAGCAGCAGCAACAGTAACCGCATTGCCCATACATGCTACAACACCAGCGCACAAATCCATGTTTACAATTACAACGTGCAGTTCCTATGGAGAACGCTAGGCTACTGTGCTTTTAGGGCAGACTCGACCTTTCATGGAAAAAGGTTTCCTTCACCGTTACTAAAATGTTTGAGTATCACTTCAAACTCCCTAATGAGCAGTTCATTTTGTCAAATCCTTTTTTTTTTTTTTAATCTGCAGTGTTTTCATACTAAACTCTTTTGTTATCTAGTCAGAGTGTGTAAGAAGTGTTTTGTGTATCACAAACATTCATTAAATGTGTGTTAAACATCCCTAAGCACCGACAGTTTAGTGTATAGAGCCCACTGTTTAGGCCGTGTGCTACTGCCAACTCGGTGCAGTCTCCGGTTTCTTTCTTGGTTCTAGTCCCGCTTCTCTCTGGTGACGATTCTTCTGTCTGACGTCCCTGAGCACCTGCTGCAGTTGAACCTTTGACTCTGGGTCAATATTTTGCCTCTCCACCTTTTTTTACTCAGTGTATCCACACTATTATTGTATTTTTTGTTGTGGTTTTAGCTTTAAATGGTTTAGAATTTAATAAAAAAAACAGACAGTAATTGAAAAAAAGGCAAGAGAGATCCAGACATTTTTTTTTTTTAAATAAGGAAGTTACTTGGTTCACCCAAGTACCTGCCTGTGTTGTTTCTGTCAGCTGTCTGGTCTGGGAACGTCAACCCTCGGCTACCCTATCTCAATGTTTACTGTGGAAATTGTTTTATTCAGTAAAAATAAAAAAATAAAAATATATATATATATATATATATATATTTGCATTTGCTTCATGTAACTTCACATTTATTAATAAATAATAATATTATTCAAAACAAATAATATTGGTTTTACAGGTCTTCCAAAATGTCAGTCAGAAACACTGCTTTGCCTCCAAGTGTCATACCGTTTTGAAACGCATCCAGATGGCTCTATAAAGACCCCAGTGAATAAGCAGCATTAGCATAGCTTGGCAACCCATTCGCACCCCTCTGCTGCTGCAAGATGTAGCGTGCTTCATGTAAACAAACTGGTAAGCCAACTAAGTGGAGTTTCTGAAGAAGAAACGTTCAGTCAGGAATCATTTTAACATGAACATGGGACACTGCATCTTTGAGTAAAAGATCATTAGGATTAAAAAGGTCCACCGTTTACACTAAAGCTGCACATGCTCCCTGCCACCCCCAAGAATATGTGCCAGTGGTGTGGTCACATGGTACTGTAGCAGCTAGGGGCAGCCTATCATCCTTTACCCACTTGAGGGGTCCTAACTTTGTTGTAAAATGGTCTCCTATATTAGTTCACAAGATGAGTGCCCAGTGGCTCGCCCAGTAAAAGCACTACAGCAATGAATTCACTCATGCAAGCAAGAGCTCGCTAGTTTAAATCCTGGTAGCGCAGAGCTGCCTGCTGGGGATCAAGGGTGAACAGGTTACCCAGCTCTAAATGACAAAGATCCGGTTAGTTCCTGCAGTAGTAAGACAGCAGTGAGCAGTTCCTGTGCTCACTGCTGTCTTACAAAAATATAGCCAATGCCAGGTCTGGTAGGCTGTTTCACTAAGCACCCAGTGAAAATGAATGGGAATCGACCCCTCGGGTCGTGCAGTTTACTCTGCCTGAAACGGTCCTGCATGAGAGTCACAGCATGAGTAGAGTATAATAAAATAGGAAATGTGTATATTGGTTGTCTAATGATGTGCATAAAGCAGTGAAACTATCAGGCTGAATCAGTTCACCACCCGTATCTCAGCTATCTACCCGTCGGCTACAATTGATACTAGGCTAGCAACAAAGTGCACATAAAGCTATGTAACTACTGTAAATGACTAGACCAAATTATACAGTTGAATCAGGTTGGATTAGTTTTGATTAGGATCAGACTTTGTTGGCATGACATTCAAAAGAACACACAGTGAATGAACACATTGTCATATGATTAGTATCTCTGAAATAACAACATTAAGGACACACACACACACAGACACAATGGAGATAAAACATTTATTATTTTAAATCCTTTCACTTTAGTGCAGGTTTGAGTTTCCCTGATTCGTACAGCTTATAGGCAGCTTGATTCCATTGTCTAACAGAAAACAAAGCATTTCAATATGGTCAGTTTATCCTGTATCTATGCGGTCCCATGCAAAGAGCTAGCAAGCTGCCAGGTGTTTGAAATAATTTTCATATTCATCACAGTAAATACTGGAAGTCCATTAATTCAGGACCAACAAGACACAGAATTTGTGAATAGTGATATTTTTATTGATGATTATGGAGTATGATACAGATTCATTGTTTGGCCTCAAACTCGCTTGGTTTGAGGGCCCACCACCTGGCCGGCTGAACGAGGCACTAGACACCCTCCCCACTGCCATTCAGGGGAAAGGGTGTCTGGTTTATTTATAATCTCCTGCATTTTATAAAGGCAATGCTGTTCTGGCAGTACATGCCATCTGCCTTGCTGTGACCAAGGTCATATAAGAGAGCTGGCACCAAGCTGGTGAAAGAGAAGATGTGAAAAACACCAACTCATTCAATGGGTCATTGACTGGGGGACGTAGAGGCTGACGGATTAAAACTGGTTCAGAACAACATGATAAGAAAGCTTTACCCCATTCAGGAATATCTGCCCTGCAGGACACAGAAGACTCCACATACCACGTTCACAAAGCATTTTTATTGGGTTTATTTTTTTTCCAGACATAAAAAGTTAAATATTTTATGTTACATTTTTATTTCTGATGATGTTATTGCTGATGCATCTTTTTGGGCATGCATACATGTATGTCTAGTTAACAAAATGAGCTCCACCTGCCTGTTTCAGTTCAGTTGCCAAATCTGTATTCTTCTGTTAAAATTATACATCAATATAGCGGTCTTTAAGAAAAATCGATAATGCTAAACAGTTTTAACAAGCTCTCCACAAAAAAAAAGTTAAATTACAAAACTTTACAGCGGCTTATGCTGTGTTTCAGCATTAAATACTTCCTGTTTAGTAAACTCAGCTCGTCAAACAAGTGGCACAGATTTACAGTGAGAATTCAAATAAGAGAAGCAGGGACACAACACTGCATTGGAGTACATACCTCAATCACAAAAAACAGGTCAAAACAAATGGCACTATAAATGCTAAACTTGTGAAAATACATTTCAACATAACCACTTCCCTATACCGAGATATCTGGTTGAGCTCATAGCAAAGCTTGTCAGGAGTAGAAACCATGGGAGTATTCCACATATCAGGTATGTGCTGTTTCATGCAGCGTCTACTGTATACGGGACATGCGCTTTTAACCTCATCTCACGGACAGGGAACACAATCCAGAACGGCAGTGCACCACACAGCACTGCTGTTACACAAGAGCTTTCAATATATACACAACATTATAGCATATGTGTATTTTATTATTGTATTAGATTTTTTAAAGCTTTTTTTTAGTCTTTTAAAATGGGGAAACTGAAGGCGTGACCTGTTTAACAAAGTTACAAGTGAATTAACAGCCAGTGTTCGAATATTAGGAGTAGCACCCATGGTTATTACTGAATGTAGAAATGAAGATTATACACAGAATAAGTAATATATATTTCTGATATATAAGATGTACACATATACAGATATTTACATGGCTTATTTGAACACTGCACATACTGTTCTTGCAGTATATTTAATGGAACAATCTTCTTCTGTTTTGCTCTGCTACCCCCACTCTCATTTCTGATCCAACTGAAAATGACAATAAAAGGCAGGATGGTGTCCTCTAGGTTTCTCCTTGCTTTCCACCCCCTTCTTATATTATACGAATACCCTTCCTCTGCTGTATGTCTATATGACTCTGTTCGGATTGGTGCTCCAGCTCTCCTGCCTTTAACAGGTTGATTGGGCAAGACCATGACCTGCATCTCCACACCCAGAACCTGAATCAGTTGTCCCACTAGGAACAGTGGCCAGACTGGGTGTGTGTTTAAACACAGTAGCCTTTTGAGCAGACTTGAGGGTCTATCCAGCTGATCTAAAACTGTGGATGGTAAAATGGCGTTCACCCGCTTCTCATTTAATGAATAAAGGGTTTACTCACTCCTCTGTCCTGTGATAAAGCAAATCCTGGCTATATGAAGGTTAAAGCCAAGGCATATTCCAATTTATTATATAAAGTGACTCAGGCGCATTTAAGGAAGGGCAGAATGTCTTTCGATTAACATTTACCTCCCAATTCTGCACGACCACCACAACTCACATGCACGTAATCTACTGGGCATCTATGCATACCCTAGTGGCGACTACGCCACTGCCGGGCCTGGAACTACAAAAATGTACTTTTGTGTAAGTAAATTGACAGGTAATGCAATATTTAAACAGTGGTGGTGTTTAAACCGCTCAGTATTTAGATCAATTGGACAGACCCCAGGAAGGTTACAGGTCTGGGCCAGTTTACAGGGAAGTCCTGACCTCACCAATCCCTGGAAACAAGACGGATGCAAATTAAAGACCCCACTGTTAAAAAAGGATCTGGAGCATGATCTTGGGGATCGGACAGCGAACGGGTCATGGTTTTTGTACTGTGTGTTGCTTCAGTGGGGTTATGGATCCCAGGGGTAAGAACTTTCCTCTCGTCTGTCAGGGTTCATTTTTATGACACCCCCCCCTCATGATCATGTAACATAATGACGTTTCTTCCAGTTGTGTTCCCAAATCCCCAATGTTGGCTTGGTGAAGGTCATTTCAGTTGCATATTTAAAATCATAGCAATATGAGAAAAAAATAACAAAAAGTAAAAAATAAAACCTGATATTTGCAGTGTAGCCCTTCAGGAAACGAGGTATTTGCAATCCAGTAGCTGAAAGCACAGTGAATAAAACAAACGCGGCCGCGGGGCGGGGGGCTGAAAGCGAGTGGTTCTGGTAGTCTCACACACTAAACCAGGCAGGCTGTGGTCATGTGGATAGCTCAAACCCCCAGCCTGGATCACAGAGGGGCTAGACCGGGGTCTGCAGTCAGCTCCTGGGGTCCAGCTTGGCGCGGAGGTTGCGCAGGCTCTGGCGGGCGGGCGAGGGCCGAGAGAAGGGGGCGCTGTCAAACTCGGGGGTGGAGCTGCCCTCGCTGGAACTGCTGCTGGAGGTGGAGGTGGAGTTGGTGCAGGACAGCCCCACGAGAGGGCGGGCGGGGGGCTCGCTGCAGGCCTGCCCCCGGCTCTTCAGGCTGCTCAGCTTGGCGTCAAGGGAAAGGGTGCGGGGGCGTGCTCGCCAAGGCCGATGGTGGGAGCAGGGGCTGGTGCTGTAGGCGCTGTCACTGTCCGAGGAGGAGGGGACGATGTGGCGCCTATGGTGGGGCCCGTCGAACAGTGCCACCCAGTGAGGGGGAGGCTCCAGGTTGCGACGAGCGTCGAAGTCCTGAACCCGTCTGGTCAGGATGTCCGTGACGGTGCCAATATCGTCGGAGGGATCAATAACTGCGGGGGCAGAGAGAGTGATTACACACAGAGTTGGATGGATGCTTCTGGAAGTGGAATTTTACTCATTGAAAAGATATTCTATTTGTTGCTGGCATCTAATTAAACTTCCTATACTGTACACCCTGTGGCACTTGGCAAAGCTTTAAATGGCACACAAACTACCAATTACAATAATTATATTTTCAAACTTTTAAATGTTAAGCTATTACACTAATACTGTGACTAATAAGAAGGACAATACAGCACATTCAATATATAAACTGGCTGGTTCACCCACAGAAAAAGAAGCTGTTTTAGTTTCAAGTGTATGCATTTCAGAGCACTGGTTGATAAACAAGTCAACATAAATCCCCCGCCACAGCAATAAAATACAGAATTCGAGACATTGGTAACTTGAAAAAGTAGATGGACATGACCAGAAATGTAAGCCAGCTCCTCTACGTTTCAGAGCCTGATACTCTCAATAACCTGTGGTAATGAATGCCCTTACCATGTTTCATCACAATCTGACACCAGATTCTCTAGATATATGTAAATAAGTAGTGTGAAGTACTTCTTAAAGATACATTCTTCTATCTTCTGTCTTAATATATTCTTATAAGTTCAATAACGTGTGCTTTCAGATACAACAGAAACTCTACATGCAGTGCTCTACTCCCTGTGTAAAGGGACGGGGTGTATTATTTGACACAAATCCGCCTTCGTGGTTATGCGGCTAATTAATTACAAGGCTTGTCATCGCCATTGAAGAGACTTACATCCATGACGTGATCATTTCAGAGCTTCGGAGGTTGAGAGAATGTTTTTATTCAGATAAAATAATCCTACTGATTCAATCCATTAGATTGTATTGTGTAGGGCATGGTAGGGAAGGGACACCCAATAACAAATCCACCCAGCACCACACATAATCAGAAGACAACATTAGCATTTAGGAACAGCACCAGTTCACTTCCACATCCACTGTTAAAAATGCATCTACACTTCAGAAAAGTTAACTTTCTAGGGTGCCAGGGAAAAACATCCAATGGTGTAAATTGCACATTATACTCACAATGCAGGGCAGGCCCCCATGCCTACATAGCTAGGCCGTGATGGAAATACAAGCTACATGTAACCAGACGCTGATGGTGTAAGGGATTCAGTGTGCAACACCATTACAGTATTCCGGGCGTACTGGAACGCCTCCTAAGAGAACACCCTTGTGGTGAAGCTGATTCGTCCCATTGTAAATGCTCAGGCTCAAGGAACAGGAGCTTCGCTTAAAAGAACACCTTTTTGACACTGATAGCGATTAATTGCTAACCGATTCAAAACTCATACAGTACTGCTTTCTAACCTAATAAACTCATCATCCTCAAACTCCAACTCAAATGGTTTATTCAATCTTTTCAAAAGGGATTGTCATTGTGAGAGTAATCTGGAGCTGCTGCTGCATTTTGTAACGTGTGTGTAGGGGGGTGCTGTGTTTATAACCATTGTGTTCAAATTAATTCTCGTATTCATAATTACTGTTAGAGACACTGCTGTATTTTTACCGTATGTACAGTGCCTTGCATAAGTATTCACCCCCCTTGGACTTTTCCACATTTTGTAGTGTTACAACCTGGAATTAAAATGGATTTAATTGGGATTTTTACCATTTGATTTACACAACATACTTAATACTTTGAAGGTGCAAAATATTTTTTATTGCGACACAAAAGTTAATTAAACAAAAAAAAAAAGACATTTGTTGGTTGCATAAGTATTCACCCCCCTGAGTCAATACTTGGTAGAAGCACCTTTGGCAGCAATTACAGCTGTGAGTCTTTTTGGGTAAGTCTCTACCAGCTTTGCACATCTGGACCATGCAATTTTATCCCATTCTTCTTGGCAAAATTGCTCAAGCTCTGTCAAGTTGGATGGGGACCGTTGGTGAACAGCAATTTTCAAGTCTTGCCACAGATTCTCAATCGGATTGAGGTCTGGGCTTTGACTGGGCCATTCTACGACATTCAGGTTCTTGTTTTTAAACCACTTTCACAATTATTTTCAGAAAATGAGAGATCTTGGCAGGAACGTAGGATCGACGAGGTATAGGCAGTGCCTGTTGGATGCTGTGTTTCATCGAGTCTGTCAGATAGCATTTAGTTTGTCAGGTCAACTATTATACTCATTTTCACTTCGTTTATTTTAGAAATGCCTCAACTGAATCAACAGGTATTACGAGTTTTTAAAAAACTCAAAAGCAATCGCTCTCTAAAATCCAGTTATCATGTCGATTTCCGTTCCCGCACTGTACTGTTTAGCCACAGAGCGTGCAAGCAGATGCAATGAAAGGGAAAGTTTCATCGGGAACATTAAACGATGAAGTATTGAGAAATAAAACAGGGGACTAGTCAAGATAATTAACAATGAAGGTGGAGTGTGAAAAAAGGCATTTCACCAAAAAAGTGAGTGGACTGCATCCACCCCCCAGTCACTGACCGTGATGCTACTGAGCCCAGACAAGAATGTGTCCAAAAAACAGTGACGACACCCCTGTGATATTTATTCTTCTTATCTAAAGTGACAGTGTCCGTGACGGTTAGATTCACCTGTACATATTGTACTCGACTGAGATTGCCTTTCAGTTCAACTCTCCATGACAAAAACACATTCCGAAGCATGTGTGTGTGTGTGTGGGGGGGGGGATGATTATTAGGTGGCAGGGAGGGAGTTAAAATCCTCACATTAAAAACATGTGGGAATGTGGCTGGAGCCATGCATTGAATAAGTGATTAAATAATTAATGAAGTCTCCAGCCACAGGTGTATAAATAAGGTGGTCACAGGTGTTAGCTTAGTTAGTTAGTTAGTGTTGAGAATTAATGTCTGTGTTTATGGTAAAGGTCAGTGTCCATGGTCTGTGCTGTCTGTTTAGTCTATATTTTCATGAGTTTTTGTCATACCTTTTATTTTGGCCCTTGTGCCTTTTATTTTGACTGGTGTGGTTTTGTTAGTGTTTGTACCGTTTGTTGTTGTTTATTTGTTTAATTAAAAGGTGCAATAGCACATTCAAGCTTTCATCTTCTGTTTCTGGGTCTACTTCCTGATACTCAACAGCCTGGGCTGTGATGTCATCCTGTCACACCCCCATTTTGTATTTGGGTCTTACATTTTCATGTCTGGCGTGTAACACTTTACGTTTGTTGACACTGATTTCCATTACACGAGAGTAGTTACACGAGACACTGAATTTTATTTGCCACAATTCTGCCCAGTTCTGTAAGCGGTCTAAATCTTTTTGGATTTCCTGGCCGTCTGTCAGTCACTCCCACAAGCTTCGTGTCGTTTGCAGATTTCACCCGTTTGCTAATTATCCCCCGTAGATGTAGATAACACAGCTAAAGTAGCATGACCATTGCACTGCAGTGGATCAGAGCCCTGGGGCAGGGAAATGGAGCGGACGGGCTGCTCAGACCTGTGCCTGGGGAGCAGGCGATGGGATGGGGTGGCTGTGATGATGAGTTCTGTTACTTCACCTGTCGTTGTAATAGGAGGAGAGCAGAGCCCGGATCTCAGCCGACACGGCGTTATCCTGCAGCAGTAAGCCTTCGCAGGAGGAGGCAGGGAGAGGAGGGGCTGGGGAGGGGGAGACAGGGGAAAGAGGTAGGCAGGAGCGGGAAAGAGAGAGAGAGACAGACACAGAGCCAAGAGTCATTGCGTTAGAGGAAGCACTCAGTTACCAGTACAGAGAAACAGACAATACTAGATTTCCAGAACAGTGTTCAGATAGCAAAGCCCAGAGAAGGTGCTGTGTTATTGGCGCAGTAGTAATACACACAACATGCGTTTTATGTGAAGAAAGTAAATCATTCAATAGGAAAAGACACACAGACGCCCAGAAACAAACAAGACACAATGGATCATGTTTTCAAAGCATTTCCTCCATTCTTTAATTAACTCCTGATTTTGGAAAGGGGAGAAAATCAAGTTACAAAATGAGAAACAAAACACATTGAGAGTGCTGAACGGAACTTACAGTTTTGTAAAATTATTTGACCTCTTAAAAAACAGGAGTTCATTAAAGACTGGAGTAAATGCTTTAAGATATAGCCTCAAGCGTTTTAAGGGGTTTGGTTTTGTTGGAGGGCATCTTTTCAGGAATTATATTTCACCACAAGGATTCTTGGAAAATGTGGCCTTCATCTTAAAATAAGGATTTTAAGCTGTACTTTTAACCCTGTGTGTGCTGGCAGCTTTTAGAAACAGTCCCCCCCCAGAACATTGGCCTGTTGTATGCAGCAGTGACAGCATTCCTTTGCACCTGAACTCCGCTCATACATTATTATTTGTTTATTTAGCAGACGCCTTTATCCAATTCACTGTACAAGGATTTTAGAAGTTACAGCAACTGGGTAAGCACAAAAACCTAAAAAAATAAAGTAATTCCTGGAAGGGGTGGGTGAAGCTCCCTTTTCATGATCAGTGAGCATCTTTGTCTCGTTGACATGCAAAACTGAAATGCTATGCACAGAAAACAGGAAGTATGAGGACATCTCATGACATATGCAAAGAAAAAGCCTGGTTGCCATCATCAGTTGCTATTATATGCCCTGGATAAAGGCGTCTGCAAATAAATAAATAATAATAATAAAAATAATTTCAAAGGGTTAATGCAGTGCATATAGGCATTGCACTGCAATGCAGCTTTGGAATATATTCTGAAAAGTACTACTGTATACTGTTACTGAATGTACAGGGACAGCAAATCGAAAAGCTACTGTGCTGCCGATGCGAATCCTTCTTAACAATACAATAGTGTCCAGGTACGGTATTATTGTTCTCTCTTGTATTAGGCTATACATCCAATTGCTGATGTATTAATGAATCAATACATGCAATTATCATACAAACAAATGTAAAACCATGCCCCATCTCGATGTGTTCTATATGTCACAGCTAAATGCTGTCGTCTATCTTTTCAGCCCTGGAACACTCATTTCTGTAAGCACAGCTATATGTTTAGCATCACCAGTATTTATAGATTTTTAGATTCTACTGATTTTTTAGCATTACTATGCCGGACAGCCACTATATCATTACCTTTATTAAAAATGTGCACGGATGAATCTACCGATTATATATATATATTTATTTTAGTGCTGCTGTATTTACTCCTGCACCAGTATCAGTACATAGTGCTGTGTACCTACCTTTTGTTTGGGTTCCATAAACTTTACAGTAGGGTTGGACGATAAAAACATTTTCAGTTATCGATTACTGGCTGTAAATTATCACGATAATCATCATTATCGGCTGAATAAATAACATACGTAAAAGGTATTGGAATTTATCAAATTTAAAGCTATATATTCTTGAGCAACATGACAACTGCCTCTACGAGTTTAGAAGAAATACAACTAGACAATTTTCAAAGACCAGCATCTTTAATAAAAGTTATGAAACAATGTTACAAAAAAGCAAAAAGAATACAACCAAATTTGTTTGTTTGGTAGCTTTTCAACTTTTGAAATATAGGCTACTTATTCTAAAAAAAAAAAAAGAAATTCCATAAATTATAAATTGCGATTCAAAAATGACGTCGATTACATTGCGGGGTCACTGTCAATCCACATCCACTGGACAGCCTTTCAGACGGAGCGCTCGTGGCTGGAGAACACAGATCAAGGTAAAATGGAAAGATGTGGAAATGACTGGCTATGCATCTTCCACCAGTTTAGTGGATCAACCTGGATATCACTTTCAGGTAAGCTGAAATAATCGAGAATCTCACGCTGAACAGTTTCTGACACAGTCAGGTTTCTTGCAGGTAGCTGGAGTTTTCTCTTCTTGAGTTTGACTGCCTGTTTCAAATGTGAGGTTAAGCCATCCTTGGTTTTCCTTTTTTCTTGAGGTAAGCAAAGTGTGGGTGCTGCTTTCACTACGGCTGTCCTGAACTCCAGGATCCAAAGAGACTGCCTCTTCCTCACCCTGGGCCAGGCGAGATCCACCAGATCCATTAAAAGCCACTTTGGCCACTTCCACAGCTTTCTGCTTAACTGCTGCAAGAGTAGCAGCCTTATTTTCAAGATGCTCCTGTCTAAAACGGGGATCCAGAAATGAGCACACGCTCACAAACGCTTTCACTCCTTCAGCTGAGTACCGAGATTGCAAGTCCTCTGATATGGTACGCTTGAGCTGCTTAACCATTTCTCGGTCTTGGTCAGCATTCACGTCCAGAATATCCCTATGCAAGTGCTGCAGAAGCAGACAGATATGGTTACATGTTCTTCTCCACTGAGAGAGTCTGTAAACTCCAGTAGTGATTCCATCACTTGTGCTATATCTTCCAAGACTGTAATTGATCTATCATCTGGCATTAAATGCCAGTTTTTGCGGTCCTGTGCCAGGGTGGCAGAGATTGCCTTCTGCTGCTCAATAAATCTGATGACCATTGATGCAGTTTATCCCCATCTGGTAGGAACATCCTGCAAAAATATCAAAACCCTTTTAATCAAAAACACACCACACATTTAAATATGTAAGATTTTAATACAAGTGTTTCTGTTTATGGTAATTATCTAATTCAGATACATGACTTTAGACTTAGTAGCAATGTAATTTATAAATTAAAAACAATGCTGCAGTATTTAGTACTGTACTCATGGCTGTAGTTTAAAATAAAGAAACAACTGAAAAAAAAGAATTTTAGTCTAATATTAAACTCTTGCCAAGAGGTTTTTGCATTGAGATAATTGCAATTACATTTAGAGCATGTAAACCGTCAACATGTTAAATAGGCAAAATAATTGAATTTACAGTGAGCTACATATTTTTATTTTACAAGTACCAATAATTGTGTTTTAATGTTAGAAACCAGTCCTGCTTTGCCAGTGCAAAATTTTGGATGAAAATGAAACCATTACTTAAAGTTAAAAGCAAGCATACTGTTTAAAATCAATACTTACATGTATCAACTTATGGTCTGGAAGCCCCGGTTTCTATTGCTCCTTCTTCAGATCTCGTTTCTTCTTCCAGCTTCTATGAAAATGAGCAACGACAAGACTGCACACTCAAACAGCTCTCTGTACCGAGTCAATCTTAAGTCCATGGTTTACTGCCGAATCAAAATTGTGGCCGAAACAACTCAGCCTTTGAACCTCCATACCCTGAAACGCCTTCACATAGTTGCTCCTGTTTTCTGTTACAGCAGGCCCCACTGATCCAAGACGTTACAAACTGCTTCAGCAATACCGTTTGCAGTGTGATCCGTTACCATTGGTACGAGCCCTAAGCACTTTGATTTTAACAGCCAATCTTTATTAACACAATGACAGGTAAATGACATGCGTGCATCGTTGTCCCTGCTTGTCCACAGGTCGCTACTACAGGAAAATAAATAATAAGTCCATCCAATTCCGCCCTCAAACGGGAGACCATGTGCGCACCACTGAAGTATTTTCTCGATGGAATCTCACATCTGTTGTCCAATGTGTTTATCAGATGTTGAAATCCAGGTTTCTCAACTACGTGGAATGGCTGCAGATCCTCGCACATGAAACAGGCGATGGCATTTGTAATTTCACGGTGTTTCGGGTGATCCATGCTATATTTAGATTTACGTTCCAGAAACTCAGTTCATGTTATGTTTGAGCTTCTCTGTTCAGATTTAGATTTTACTCTGCCTCCATCAGAAATATGTGAACATGAATCTGGATGGTAATCTCTTAGCTGGGTGAAGAGATTAGTGGCATTCCCTGTGCATGGTATTGTTTTCCGACACTGCCTACAGACGAGCTTATTACCTTGCGGATCACTCTCTGTCCAAAAAACTGACACACAGGACTGATGCTGTTTTTTTTCTTTTCTGGAGGTTTGGGGTTTTCTGCAGTTGCCATCACCATTGGCTTCAAACGTTCACCTTTACTCAGTGAATCTTACTTCTTCCCACTGTGCAACACTGTGGCAAAGTGCCCCGCCCCTGTGTGCATTTGTGTGTTCTGTGTATGTATGTATGCGTGCGTATGTTAATGTTGGTGTATAGATTGGTACACGGGATATAAACGGGTCTGTGTTTCACGTGTATTTAAAAAGTGTAGATTTGTATTTAGGCACGAGGAGAGCACAAATCACTTCACGTGCTGGTTAAATGTAATATGTGAGCACGGGGTTGCACGTAATTAATTCACGTGCTGGGATTCAAGTGAATAATTAATTAGTAATTGAATCCCAGCACAATAGTATATATAGACGCACATTTAGTCAGTCAGGGTTGGTGTTCGGTGAGTGGAGAACGAGTGTGGAGAAGGAGAAACTAAATAGTGAAAGAACGTAAATATTAGTGTTATCTGCTCACCGTGTTTTGTTCGTCTGTCTGTGCACTGTCTAGTCCGTTTTGTCTGTCTGTTTATTTTGGCGTCAAGTGCCGTGTCCTGTTTTGTATTCCGTTTAAAACCTTTTTATTTGTTAATAAACGCTGAGTGCAGCCATTGCACTCAGCTCATCATCACCACCGTCTCTGTCTGTGTATTCCTGTCTGGTCTGACGCCACCCACTCTGGCCGTCTTTGTGACAAACACACACAGATCACGGCTTGCGCCTCACACAGACAGTTCAGTGCTGCTTACTGCTTCAATGCAGAGCTCCTGTTACACACAAGCGTATCGGGTAACGGACGACAATATGATTATCCATAATAACATTATCGATGCAAAAACATTATCGATAATATCACGATAACCGATCATTGTTCCAACCCTACTTTACAGTATGCTCCAGTGTGTATTCTTTTAAATACATTTTATTCAAGTTTATTCAATTCATTTTGTTTCTATTTGTAATGTTTTGACATATTGTGTTTTGTATGCATTTCTTTATTAAGTGCTGCATTAATTTGCGCTGGGGTAGGGGAAAAAATGTACATGTTTCATTATTGAGAGCTGCGTTTATTCGAGGACAGCGTCTCTTACAAATCTGACATCTGAGTGCGGCGCTTATTCAAGGGTGGCGGTAATTCAAAGTAATATGGTATTCTTTTTAAGAGGCGACTAGTCGACCTACAGCATTTGAGCAGTATTTCAGGGGAGTGGAGGGGGTGAATTGATGTTGTTCTTTTAAAATCCCCTCAGTAATACAACACAATGGTTCAAAGCTCAACAGGACAGGCTTTGTCCCTGCAGCTCATTATGACACACTCATTGCATTGGAGCCGCCCTGCTTTGCTCATTCCAAAGGTCAGAATAAAATGTTAAATACTCACACCAAAACCTCATTTGCACATATAATTATATAGATAGATAGATATATATAGAGCTAGGTTTCAATGGGTTAAATTCCTGTATAAATAAAAACATTAAAAGTATATAATTATATATAATTATATATATAGATATAATTATATAGAATTATATACAACACAAATAACCCTCTGTCATCTGCATACCTTTCTGGGAGCGTGGACAAAGGTTTTGCATCACCCAATAGAATGAACAAATTTAGCTTCATAAAGTCGAATGAAACTTGCTGAATAATGTTACGTTAACATATTGAATTACATACCGCTTTGTCGTTTTCCATATAAGCTTCCATTGAAAAATGTGCCATTTCAAAATCTAACATGGAATACTGAACCACTATTATGACTTCCGGTAGTTTATTTGATTACATAATGTTAAATAAAATATCTAAATTATATATTTTGTTTTAATTATGTCTCAATCCTAACATTCTTGGTGATGCTAAACTTTGAGAGAGAGAGAGAGAGAGAGAGAGAGAGAGAGAGAGAGAGAGAGAGAGAGAGAGAGAGAGAGAGAGAGAGAGAGAGAGAGAGAGAGAGAGAGAGAGAGAGAGAGAGAGAGAGAGAGAGAGAGAGAGAGAGCGAGAGCGAGAGAGCTGGCTTAATGGCAATTCAGCACCACACAACTTCAGGACTACTGCATGAGAAGTCCTCGCTCCACTCGCTCTCCAAGCATAACCTTCTCAAAGACATTGGGCTCCTCTACATTCTCAAAGCTCTTTACTGCAAATTGTAAAGCAAAACTGTTTTCAGAAAGGATGAAAAGGCACACAGTAAAGTTACCAAACCTGAAATAAACAACCCAGAAATGTGATTTAAGGGGCTTATAAATGTGTCCAGTAGTTTTTCTTTGAGCTATTCCACTTGAATGGGAGTTGCCAGGCTGTTCTGGTGACAAGGACTCTGTTACATCCTGCATTTAAAGGCTTTGAACAGAACCGGTTGCTCTACTGCAGCCCCAGCAACACCAGCGCTACTCTTTGTTATTTGATCAATCTGTTTGTGTGTATTTAGTCCTTCACAGAGTTGGTGTCCCACAATGCACCCCCCTCCCCCCCGGGAATGTATAATAATTGTTGAGCAGCGTGGCGTCATTTGTATTTGAATAAGCGCAATACTCACTCGTCAGGACTGACACACACTGAGCATGCATTTCATGCTTCTAGAGCCAAAGAAGCCAGTCTCAAACCCATGTCTTTACTGACTACCGGAATCCTTACCCATCTCGTGGTACAGGGAGCCCTGCTTGGATATCGTTGCCGGGGGTTTCCGTGGCAAAGGCATCTCAATCTTCATGAGGTCATCGCAGCACTGCTTCCACAGACCTGCAGGAGGCAGAACATTCATTAGTCAGGGTGCAGACAAGGATCAGCAAGCAAACTGAACTGAATACATCATTAATCTGAATTATAAATCCTGTCCCCATGTCACTGTTTTTGGTTGTCAGGAAACTCCTGGGGGGCTGCAAGCTGGTTTCAAGGGGCTGTAGCACATACAGTGCCTTGCGAAAGTATTCAGCCCCCTTGAACTTTGCGACCTTTTGCCACATTTCAGGCTTCAAACATAAAGATATGAAACTGTAATTTTTTGTGAAGAATCAACAACAAGTGGGACACAATCATGAAGTGGAACGAAATTTATTGGATATTTCAAACTTTAACAAATAAAAAACTGAAAAATTGGGCGTGCAAAATTATTCAGCCCCTTTACTTTCAGTGCAGCAAACTCTCTCCAGAAGTTCAGTGAGGATCTCTGAATGATCCAATGTTGACCTAAATGACTAATGATGATAAATAGAATCCACCTGTGTGTAATCAAGTCTCCGTATAAATGCACCTGCACTGTGATAGTCTCAGAGGTCCGTTTAAAGCGCAGAGAGCATCATGAAGAACAAGGAACACACCAGGCAGGTCCGAGATACTGTTGTGGAGAAGTTTAAAGCCGGATTTGGATACAAAAAGATTTCCCAAGCTTTAAACTTCCCAAGGAGCACTGTGCAAGCGATAATATTGAAATGGAAGGAGTATCAGACCACTGCAAATCTCACTGTCAAACATGGTGGTGGCAGCATCATGGTTTGGGCCTGCTTTTCTTCAGCAGGGACAGGGAAGATGGTTAAAATTGATGGGAAGATGGATGGAGCCAAATACAGGACCATTCTGGAAGAAAACCTGATGGAGTCTGCAAAAGACCTGAGACTGGGACAGAGATTTGTCTTCCAACAAGACAATGATCCAAAACAGAAAGCAAAATCTACAATGGAATGGTTCACAAATAAACATATCCAGGTGTTAGAATGGCCAAGTCAAAGTCCAGACCTGAATCCAATCGAGAATCTGTGGAAAGAACTGAAAACTGCTGTTCACAAATGCTCTCCATCCAACCTCACTGAGCTCGAGCTGTTTTGCAAGGAGGAATGGGCAAAAATTTCAGTCTCTCGATGTGCAAAACTGATAGAGACATACCCCAAGCGACTTACAGCTGTAATCGCAGCAAAAGGTGGCGCTACAAAGTATTAACCTAAGGGGGCTGAATAATTTTGCACGCCCAATTTTTCAGTTTTTTATTTGTTAAAAAAGATTGAAATATCCAATAAATTTCGTTCCACTTCATGATTGTGTCCCACTTGTTGTTGATTCTTCACAAAAAATTACAGTTTCATATCTTTATGTTTGAAGCCTGAAATGTGGCAAAAGGTCGCAAAGTTCAAGGGGGCCGAATACTTTCGCAAGGCACTGTACAAACACGACCCTGAGCAGGGAATCAATTCATTTAAATGAATACTGCTGTTAGGTGCTTGGGGTTATTTCAATGTAGTCAGCTGGTGCCCGCGCTAACAGCATGTACAATTAGACAACAAAAAGGGGTGATTGTAAGAATAATGTTGCATTTACACTCCGTGTACAACTGAGTAGAGAAACTATTGAAAAATGAAAGCAGTGGTACTTCTACGGGTACAAACGAACTGCCTGTCTCACTAAAGCTGGGGGAGTTCAGTCAGGACGTTTAAAGTGATGGGAGCCTCAGCCTTCGGACAAGGTGGTTTGGGAAGCCCACTTATTTCTGCTCATTTATTCAAAGCATTTGAAGAAATCACCGTAGGGAAAAAAAAACCAGTTTGTTTGAAATTACATCTTAAAATATTTGCACTGCTAACACACCTAAACTCATATTACAGGAGTTCCTGTTTAGTTTAGTTTACTCACTTTATGCCCACAGGGCCAGCACAGGTACATCTCAATAGTGCAGCACTAATACAAAGAGAGACCTAAATACACAATACAACATTATTATATTTATATTTAACTTTCATTACAACTAAAACAAGTTCACCTCAAAACGCAGATGATGCTGAACAGCAGTTTTAAACCCGGAGAGGCTTGACAATGACACAATGGATCCCGGAAGAGCATTCCAGAACCCCAAGGCTGTTCCAAAGAAAGAATAACGACACAACTGAAGAGATAAGGACTGATGGTCAGAGCAGCTCTGTGGAGACCTCTCAGCCCAGGTCTTTTACCAGCACAGACTGACACAGAGGTAGAATAAAATGGTTTAAGAGAAGAGCGACTAAGAAGGTTGTCATAAGTACAATCCCAATTCAAGTCATTCAATACAATCCTACAAGCACATTTTTGCAGACTCAAGCTTCTTAGTATTGTATTTTTTAAATGGGTCCCAGACAAAACAGTGGGACTCTAAAATAGGTCTTACCAAACTCTTGTAAAGATGCAAAACAACATTTGGAGGGGCCTCTCTAAAGGGACGAACAAAAAACCCAAATTCTTTCTTGCTTTGTCACACACATAATCAGCATGGTGTGCCCAGAGCAAGTTATCAGATACCCAACCCCCCAGGAGCTTATAATGAGAGACTTTCTCAACTGGGGAGGAACACCAGATATCACTAGTAACTTAGAAGAGAGTTGTCTCTGGACAGCAACACTTTGCCAACGCCCCACAAGATAAGAAGAAAATCAGCCCAAAATTCCTTCACCAAACCCGTATTTAGAAACACATCTAACTCATATTACAGGAGTTCCTGTTAGATGGTTTTGCAAAATAAACAATGCACAATACAACAGACCACCCCTTATTTTAACAATCACAATGTATTTGCATCAAATTCCCAAATACACCTTCACCTTCATAATCAAACATTGGTTAAAAGACAGGTGACAATAATGACAATATGGCACCACAATCATTTACAATTCAGTCATTGTCTGAAAATGTGAAGTTGATAGAAAAGGGGTTGTTAATATCTTCTCACAAGTACAGCTGCATTATTCATTGGAACAAGCTGGATCTATTCCTGGCAATTCCCCTTCTTCCGCCTCCTCACATTCATAATCCACTACATGTCTTACCTGTTGAACTGGTTAATATCTGCTTTATGTATCTTGTCTGTTATAAGCAGAAAGAGCAGCAGAGCATTCAAACACAAAACAAAACGCAGTATAACAGGATATTAAAACAGGCAGGAAAAGTAATATTCCTGGAATTGGAGAGAGTACAAACCCTCCATTTAATGGGTCACAATACACCTGGATCACACAGTGAGGCATACAAACTTAACACCACCCCCCTGAACTCATAAACTGAAATGCTTGCCTACTTATCTAGGGGTCGGTGTGGTCAAGTTATCCCTGACAAGACACACCTGGATTTTATAGGAGCATTTTACAGCGCTGGAGAATCACCTACTTTGAGGTTCTGCAGTGAGCTGGGAACTCACAGGGAGAGCTGCACTGAGTTTTGCACTCCAACACGGTTAGGTGTGTGGAGTAGTGGTTAGGGCTCTGGACTCTTGACCGGAGGGTCGTGGGTTCAATCCCCGGTGGGGGACACTGCTGCTGTACCCTTGAGCAAGGTACTTTACCTAGATTGCTCCAGTAAAAACCCAACTGTATAAATGGGTAATTGTATGTAAAAATAATGTGATATCTTGTAACAATTGTAAGTCGCCCTGGATATGGGCGTTGGCTAAGAAATAAATAATAATAATAATAGGAAGCTGGCCTGTCTCACCGTACTGGTCAGGAGTCTCACGAGTGCAGAGGGAGACCTGCCACTCTGCAGGGATCAGCAGCTTGGGAACATCCAGTGTTTAGGTTCGCAGGGGAGAAGTGGCAATACACTTGACAGTGTGAACCCCTGTTCACTTACAGTCTTTGATAATACAACTGATGAAAAACATGGCTGGAAAAAAGACTCCCATATCACCATTTACACATACCAGTAATACAACGCTCCCATAAAATCGAGCTGTGGCTTATCCCAGCGAGGTACAGGTTAATCAAACCGACTCGTTAATTTCTTATAAGTTTAGCCTGCGATTTCATTAGAACCTTCCTGTTTTCTCTCTTTCAGACTCAATATTATTCTCAATACCTCTTTTCAGTAACCTACTTCCTATACTTGTTTATACAGAAACTTCCCGTTTGCTCGGTTTCCTTATTCTTCTACAATGCTCCCTTGTCTTCAAAAGTATTTATTGTGTTTACAGATTTCAGTGCAGTGTACACTTTGAAAACAAAGGGGGGATGTGCTCTTTATTGTAGAAGAGATACCATCTTTACAGTTTGAGTGAGGGGACGGTGAAGTGAAGCCGAGACACCTTACACATGACATATCAACTTACTATAAATCACAAAACAAAGACTGTATTCAGGAACAGCTTTACAGCTAAAATTGTTTGTATTTTTGTATAATATAACACTTTTATCCATCACCCCCAGTCGTGAAACAGTTCAGTCCTCCCCACTGTTCAGTAATATGTGGAATAGTTTCAGGTCACACATATTTCCTTCATTCCTTAAAGCTGTCTACGGTAATTTGCCTGATAACAAATTTCAGACAAACAATGCAACCATAAACAATGCTTCCTCTCAGCTATGCAGATGTACGTGTGTGTGATTGAGTGTGTGCGTGAGCAAGTGAGTTCTGTTTGCACCAAGTTCTTGGCTGGAAGTCACAGGGAGAGCTGCACTGACTTTTGCACTCCAACGGAGCTAGGGAGCTGGTCTGGCTCCCATTGCAGAGCACTTTGATCCATTCCTGGTTTAAGAAGGCACACATGCCTGTTACCTGGGCAGCAGTGTGGAGTAGTGGTTAGGGCTCTGGACTCTTGACTGGAGGGTCATGGGTTCAATCCCCAGTGGGGGACACTGCTGTTGTACCCTTGAGCAAGGTACTTTACCTAGATTGCTTTAGTAAAAACCCAACTGTATAAATGGGTAATTGTATGTAAAAATAATGTGAAATAATGTATAATGTGATATCTTGTAACAATTGTAGTCGCCCTGGATAAGGGCGTCTGCTAAGAAATAAATAATAATAATAATAATAATAATAATAATAATAATAATAATAACAATAATAATACCTATACACTGCGGCAATAGGAGTCTTATTCCATCCCTGAAAAAAATAAAATATTTGTTTCTGTCGAATGGTATCATTTACTAATTTTGACAAAACAAGTACGTAAAAAACAAAGATACGTGTAATAAAATGTTTATAAAAGCATCCGTCAGCGTGCTCTGCTGGCGGTTGTAATCTGGAAAGGTGTGAACAGACTGCAGAATGTTATCTCAGACTGTGGAATATGCTGTGCTGGAGAAGTTCCAAAGAGGCTTTTAAAATCACTGCAGCTGATAATTCTCAGTGAGTGTGAACTGTAAAGGGCTTCCTGGAACAGAATATAAGCGGTTACACATCAAACGAGAAAATGTGAACAAAAACAAAGAATCCCTGGGGACAAAATACAAGGGGAGTGGAACTCGGATAGAACAGTTTGGAAACAAAAAACTAAATGGAAGTAAAATGGCTGCGTGTTAAAATGTGAAGACAATAGTTTGAAGTTTTACTGTCTCGATACTACAGAAACACAAAACGTCACACCAGGTCACAGCCACATTTACCATGCAGTGTTTATGAAACCCTGCATATCTGAAGTCCGCTCTTCTAATCTTCAAATGATCACTGAGATACTAGGCTTTGACGCTGCCACAGAAAGGCATGTGTTTTCTTTGGCGGTATCTCCAAGGCCCACAGCCACATGTAATACACCAAAGTGAAGGGTAACATCAGATTCTGCCAAGGAATTCAGCATTTGGCTTATCATCGGTGAATCTACCGATCCACATAGCTGATACTCCGTCAGGTCCCAACTTCTGCATTTGTGCTGAAAAATGATTTGGCTTCATACTGTGCTGCAGGGCAAACTGAGGTACTGTACAAACTGATATACAGACACAGCATACCAACTGTACCATCCTGCAGTATGTGGTCATCTTAACACAGTGCAAAAAACAAAATGCAAATGGTCTAGCTCTGGGATGATAAACACAGACCTGCTCGCCCCCTGTGCCTCTGTACTGCTGGTGCTGCGAGTCCTCAGGGTGCTGGTCTCTACAGTCGTCCATACAGTGTAGGTTCTGTTGGTTCCGAATCAAGTCACCTGGAGCCAGGGCTCTCTCAGTTGTAAAGCCCCTCGACAGCAGATTAAATACTGGACAGAGGGGTGTTTTGAAAGCAACAACAACGTACCCCCAGGGGCATAATGGAACAGGTATGGCATCTCTGATCTAATGGTGTGTAAAACATACAGTAGCAGATATGAAGCATCATTACCGGTTTCTGGAATGTGCAGAGAGGTTAAAACCGTGAGTGTTTTGTATTTGTGTTTGTTATTAACTGTTTATTTGTAATTATTAGACGGCTAAGCAAACCGGGACCTGTCGCTGTTAAGCCAGCATCCACCGGGATTACAAACACTGCACCAGTCACACTTAACTGTGTATTCAGCACCAGCACGGGAGCACAGCAAAAGGACAAGGAGCCTGCCTGCACATTGCCTTTGTGTATTATTATTTCAGGACTGAAACCCTGTATTGTTTGGCTGTGCAGTTGCCAGCATTATTAATTAACGGTGCCAAACCGTGAAAAAAATTAAAGAAACTGTTTGGCCCGTGAACACTGCTGCCGTTGTTTGACCACTGCATGCCACTTTGCCACTCTCCTCCTTCAGGAAATATCAAAAGCAGCCCAGTAAACACGGAGGAATGAGGAAAGACATTTGTACACGGCAGTTAGGATTTCGCGTCTCAATAACTTAAGTGGTGGTAGAAATGCAAAAAATGCTTTAGTAAAAAAATGTTGCGCTACAGGTTTTTTTTTTTTAATTTTTGCAAATTGCAAGTTGTTCAGGCAGCACGCACACCGTGAATAGCACCTGTTTTATTGAGAATATTACTTCAGTGGTCACACTCGGAGACAGACTGTATAAACAATAACACTGCCAAAGAACTGGACTGTCCTGCAGTCTGGGGATTAGGACCCGGGACCCTTTTTATTTCAATTTAATTTGCTTTGGAATTTCTTTCACACTTAACAATATGCTGCACATGGTCTTTAATATAAATATCTTAACAGGTCTAAGCATTCGTGGAGACCAACAGAGGTGCAAGAACTGCTTATTCCATTATTCAGATTGAGGGGCGTTGGTGTTGATCGGGCTGATTCACCATTCAGAGCAAAACAAGTGAAGAAACAGCTGCTGGGATTGGTGTGGATTGCTGTTCTCCACACAGTCTAAGACCATGGGGACATGTTGCTAGAAGACGTAGAATGAAATCTGTTGCTTCTACATTGTTGCTTCAGATTTCAGGGGACACTGTTCTACAGTATGGAGAAATTGTAGACAGGATGCTGATGACACAGAGAAGACAATACAGAGATGAGATTTCATATCAAAAAGCTTATTTGTGTTTTTTAGTGTCCACATCATTTACCAGCATTGTTTTTCAATATAATAAACTTTATTCTTATATATATATATATATATATATATATATATATATATATATATATATATATATATATATATATATATATATATATATATAACTAATTGTAAATAGAGAGAAGTTGAAATGTGACTGTTATAATTTTTTTTATTATATTATTTTGAAAAGAACTCCCAATTATGCCAGGGGACAATTTGTTTTAGTCTTCTACAAATCAGATATCGCTAACTGTGGATCAATATTTGCAAGTGTTGCATGTGCTGAACTGCAATGTGCAAACGGCTTTAAACAAAAAGTAGGGCTCACTTTATCCAATACTATAAAGTATAATCAAATGAAAGCCTTTATTTGAGACAAAATGACACTGAAAATACAACTTGGAACTTAAACGTAACGCACTGTTACCACACTGTGTGTTGACTTTAATGCCGCTCCCCTTAAACTACATCTCGTTGCATAACTGACAAACTGATCATTCACTGCCAGGAATGGACCGGTTAACACTTACTTACTTGCCTATACCACCAAAAAAAAAAAAAAAATGAAAAAAAAAATCACCCTGAAAAAAATCGATAAAGAGATCTCCCTCACAATATCTCACACCGTTTTTTTCGCCACCAAAGCAGCTAGTCACATGACTTTTGACATCTCTTTCATTGGCTGATTTATTCTATGACGTAATGTTGCTTCGACAAAATCAACAGTCCTTTGATACAGTTGCTTGCAACAAAGTTGCCTGAAACGTGTAGCTTGTACGTCACTTTCTACAAAAAAGTATCCCTTTCTACATTTTTCTAGCAACATGTAGACTAGTGTCCCCTGGGCTTAAGAAAAGCAGCAATCATCACAAATCCAAGCAGCTGCTTCTTCACTTGTTTCACTTTGAATGGTACATCAGCCCGATCAACCCCAATGCCCCTCATCTGATTTCTGTAGAGAGCTCCATCCCAATAATTACATAATCAGTTCGGGCAGCTCTCCTATCGCAGGGCTGCCACCTTTTCCACAGACCTGGACATATTTCTCAGTCAGCCTAGGTCTATCAAAACTGCAGTATACTGTAATACAGTTTAACACAATACCACCAGATCTCGGGACAAATCAATAATCATGCAGTATACACAGTATAGTGCTCTGGATATTTCTAGCAACCGAACTTGCAAGCCAGAAAAATAGTAGCTATATCATGGTAGGTTAGAGGCTAATCTTACCTGAGACAAGTAGCTGTGGTGATGAGTAACGCTGTAATAAATCAATGCCATTTCTGAAGCGATTAACCTGGTCTACTGCTTTTTTTTTTTTTTACAAATTTCTGAGCCTGAAAAGCCTGTTTGTACAGTCAAATTATTTTATAGCCATCTGTCAGGGCAAATTCCCCCCCCCCCCCCCCAATAAATATTAACAAATATTATTAATATACGGTAAAACTACGGCACTACCAGTTGTGTGCCGGTAAAAGGAGACAAAATTAGTAAAAATGTACTCAAATTTGGTTTGGGTTTTTCAATGTTGTTAATGGTTACCGCTAAATATGCAATGTTTATGTGTGTAAAAATGTAAAGCAGTAAAGTGTTGTGTTGTTTGCATGTTGTGTTTCCAGGAGAGGTCTTTGTGTGGGGCAGCACACAAAGCAGCAGTCCTAACGTTAAATGAATAAATATCTGAATGAGATCTTGCTGCGGTAGTCTGGATCTAGTTTGTTCCCCTGAAACGCTACAATACGTAATGTAAACCGGTAGTACTATCATCGCGTGGCTGTTGCAGAGCGTTAGAAAAATTACAACAGCTATTTAGTTAACAGTTAAAAAAATCATGAATGGTAGTGAGGGGCATTCGAACAGTAACACAGTGAAAAAGAAAAAGTATTTTTGCTGTTTTAGCAACGAATGGTGCAAAGAAAATGCATTCAAAAATTGGCTTCGCAAAATCGACACGGTTACAGCAGAATGCATTCTATGTCATCACAGGGTTTCGGTGAAATACGAGGGAAGAGGAGCGCTGACCAGCCACACAGGGAGCACAAAACACAAGGAATCAGAGAAACAGAAAAGAAATCACATCATTTTTTTTACCAAAAGAGACTCATTCCAAGAAAATCTGGTGACCGTGGTTGAAGTGGGGCAAGTTAACCACAGTCTTTCGCACCATTTAAGTTATGCAAGCCAAGACTGTGCAAACAAAATGCTTTCAAGAATTTTACCTGATTCTGAAATTGTGAGAAAAATGTCTTGTGGACGGACGTAAGCAACCAGCATAACAGAGAGTGTTTTGGCACCATAATTGCAATAACTTTTGCTTCAGGACTTGGATGGTGCAGTTTTTTTCAGGTGGATCTGACACCTCCAACAAGGGAAATAAGAAATTCTTCCCTTTAACCGTGTATTACTTTTCTACGACAGAGGGAATTAAGCATGGCTTGCTTGATTTTTACAACGACAACGACGAGACAAGTGAGGCAACTGCGACACGGATCTCCAATTTTCTGCAGGAGAATGATCTCAGCATTAACACTGTGACTTCTTACGTGGCTGACAATGCCTCTGTGAACTTTGGGAAAGACAGGTCAGCGCATCAGAAACTCAAACAGCTTAATAACCGACTGATACAAGTGGGGTGCAAATGTCATGTAAGCAAAAATGGGATGAGAGCATTGAAGTCATCTCTCCATCCAGAAAATTCAGAGAGGAAACGGATAAGACATTGATACCTGGAGAAATGGTATGATTTCGAAACATCGGTTTTCAAACAAATGGCAGTGCTCTCACTCGACAACGATGTGAAATGGTCCGATTTTGAGACTCTTGTTACAGCACTCTGCATCGAGATTGACAAGTTGTATGATGACTACCGTGTATTACAGCAATCAAGAGGAGAGACTGTGTCAAAGGAGAAGGAAATAGATCAGGGATGGGTGGAGGTTTTCAGACAAATGCCAGAGAGTGGTGACAGCCCAATGTTGAAATTGGTCTCTTTCGCACTTTCCATTCCTGTATCCAATGCCAACTGCGAGAGAGTTTTCAGTTTAATGGCACAGCTGTGGAGCAAGGCCAGAAACAGACTGAGTGATAGTGTTGTGAAAGCAGAGCTGCAGGTGCAATTGAACTTCAATATGTCCTGTGCAGACTTTCAGGAGTTCTCTTAAAAGAACTGCTTAGAGCCGCAAGAGTCCAGCTGAAATACAGATTTAAAAGGAAGGAAACCGAGGGCAACGACATCCCACAGACGACTCAGCTTTAAGCTAAAAACAACATAACATTTAATTATAATTAATTAAGCATTTAAGTATGAAGGTTTAAAGTTTACAGCTAGTCATTGTTGTTGCTCTGTAGCTAGCAAACTAATACTCACAAAGATGAGTAAACATGAAGAAATCCGATCTCTGAAATAAAATGATCATATCGATAGTAATGTTAGCTAACTAATACATTATTGAGCTAATCTAGTTTTGCAATATTTCTTATTCAAGATTCATAATGGCGGTACATAGTTATATATCATTTTTTAATCAATCCTCCTTACACCCTTGCACTCCTTACACCCACACACAATAAAACGATGGCTTGATATTGTAAACAGGTTGAACAGCACAATTAATGACATTACATCATGTTGGGAAAAAAAAAAAAATCTCCCGGAATAGCTTCAGTCAGAGTTGGCAACCCTACCCTGCTGGTTAATAGACTAGCAAGCACTAGCAGAATCAGCTTTTTTTAATACGCTGCAGAACTCATTTATTTTAACATATTGTTTAGGGACTTTGCAATACCTGCAAGGTGGGTGTCTTAATAATAGAATCTCCACGTATCGACAGTAACAATCCAAAGCAAATTTGCACCATTGTTACAGACTTTCTAACAAGTCTGGCATAAACAATTTTGGCTGCTACTTAATTAACCCCTTGAGCAGTCCTACACTACCCCAGTAGCAGGCACAGTTTACACAGCCTCGGAGTTTCTGATCGCATCATAAATTCCAGATTTCTTAAATCCATTGATGCAAATGTCTGGTCTGTGTTTATTTTTTATAAGCAAACTGGCTTCATCATCACTGCCATTCTCATATTCACTCCGACACATTCTATCCCTTGTCCAGCGCGTGCTTCTTTAACCTGTGCTGCATACCACCAGTCTGTCAGGAGGGTGGGATCGCACATTGTATGCCACACTCTGATTGGTGGAAGTATTATTGGCAATCCAATCCAAACTGCCAATAATGCCCAAATAAATTCCACTCCAAAATGTCCCATTATACGGTACATCAAAGGAAATATTAAATGAAGGTTGGTGTTTCTTAAGCGTTGCACTTAAAACCGGACATTAAGGTGTCTGGCTTTGTTAATTCCTGCCACTCGGACACAGATGCCAATTCCTAGGACTGTCCGGGTCAAACACGGACAGGTGGCAACCCTAGTTTGTGCAGCTCCAGCATCCAATAACAATACTGTATGAGGGACCAGCCCTTCTGTGCCTGGTATGAATCTAGAGCTGTGTTTCCACTGCCACAAACCCCATTGTGAACAGCACCCTCTGAGCACCGTGCTGTTCCAATGACTGCCCTCCTCTCCCATTCTCAGGGCAGGCTGAGTGAGCACACAGCACTACTCTTTAGAAACGCTGATAGAGACAAATTGAACCTCGTGTGGATCCATCGACTTGTTTGCGGCTCCGTATACAAAATGGTCTTATTTCTGCTGGATATTCTGGCATTTTTACTAAACCCTCACCAGCCTTGGTTCAATATAACCATGGAGATCTCACCTGTGGTGGTCTCCTCCAAAAAAATGGAATTTTGTGCAGCTCTCGTTACCAACACTCCCAGTACAGCATGTTAAAGTTGAAATGTTGAAACATGAAGGGACTGAAGTCTGTAGTGCCGACTCACTCATGTCGTAGAACTGCTGCCAGAAGGCCTGCATCCATCGCTGGGTGTCATCGTGATTCTCTGCCACCAGGGTGTGCATGACCTCCTCGCCCCCGTACCGGTTTGTGATGGAGATGCTCTGCACCCCGCTCTGGAGGTCCTTGTCCGTTGCACGGATCCGCGTCTCCTGAAACACACACACGCCAGAGCTTATTGCATGAATTCACTTTGAACAAGCAGGCAAGCAAACTGAAATCAGGGCGGCGCTATTGCATTGTCATCATGGTGTTCCTACAGCAAAAAGAGTTCATTCTATAAGGTGATGCAAAGCTTTTGGGATGACAAGAAACAGTAATTTCACTTCATTAAAAACTACATCAGTCTAAAAAACAACCTGATACGTTCAATCTGGGATAAGAAACATTCACACTGTGATAATTCCTGGAACCGACACATTCAGACACATGGAGTGTTAGTCATTGTTCTTCGCTTAGCTGATACATCCTGGTTAGTTATCTGATGCTTGATCATATCCCGGATACTCTGGTCCTATTCCATGCCATAGGGGCACTGTAAATAAATGCTGATTGTCCAACACCGGACCCTCTCCAAGGCACTTCATAAACAGGTGTAAGACGAGACCGTAAGCTGTACTTGGGTATACTTCTTATTTTCGTGGACTCTTTTTCAGGTAATCAATCATCTTTTGAAACAGAGCAGGTGTGTTAGTCCTGGTTCCCTGGATAAACTCCAGTCCAGGGTAATCGGATTCTAGCATGGATAAGATCCCCAGCTTTTACTAACAAGGCTTCAATTCCCCAGTCCTTCAATACAGATCAATAAAAACAACCCGACCTCTCACTGCAGTAAACCAGAGAATGACTCCTGTGCACAATAACTGAAACCACCTGGAGCCAGAGCTTTCTGTGGCTGTGCTCCTCGGCTGTGGAACTCTATTCCAGTTACCATTAGGCAGGTCGAAACACTGGATTCTTTTAAGTCTAAATTGAAAACATACTTTTTTTTAACATGCTTTTCTATATATATATGAGCTATTTTGTTTTGCTTTTAACTTTGTACAGCACTCTGGGATGCCATTTGTATTGTATTGTATTATGAATAAGAGAAGAAACTGAAACATTAGTATTGGTACTAATATTATACATACTGTCCAATATATATTGTACTATAGTATTTCTGTACGGCAGTAAGAATAGTGTCATTGCTATTATTTACTTAGTCATTATTAAATCCTCAGCACCACACACTAGCATGGTTGAATTTAATTTCATTGAATTTAAATTTGATTGAATGTAATACATTATACATCCACTAGATGGCGGTAAACGCTAAGGCTCCACTTATTACTAACTATAGTTCAGCAGATCATCGAAAGTTAGGGGCTTACTGGAAAGCCTATAGACCAAGATATTTTGCCATTGTACAGTAACTGACCACCTACAGCCCTCAATGTCACTTTGAACTGTGATCAGAAAAGGATAAGATATATAAACATTTGAAAGCTATAAAAGGGCCATTGCTTAGCCCCAGGAAGATATCAGGTAATATAAAGCCTTTTAAAAAAATTAAATAAAATCCACTGAAGTGGAGCTTAGCTGGCAGCTCTCCCAGTTTCAGAGCTGGCAATTAATCTACCCTCCCAGCTAGCCTGTTAAAAGTTCCAGTAATTTATACAGACTGCAGAAGACGGGGGACCGTTTGCAGGTTGTTGTTTTTTTTGTATAAAAAATCTTTGTATTAACCTTGTGGGGTGCTTGCTGCTGAGTTAATGATATAAATACACACAGTTTTATTTGCCTATCACATAACAAGGCTGCCTATTGCACTTTGGAGTAAAGCCCCTGATCAATGTGGCTCCGACTCTATTCCGATATTGACTGCCTGCACCAGGGCTACACTCGGGAACATCAGATGAGAAGTTTTCAATCCTCTACATGTACAGCAGGGCTAAGTAACCTCAAAGACATGAAACCCCTTTTAAAACGTTCCTATAGTAAAAGCATGGCAAAGTGGGAAGTATAGTGGAAGCATGGTAAAGCACAGTATTGTAAAGTCTGAAGAGCTATGGAGAAGTATATTTAAAAACATGGCAAAACCTGGTAAGCTGTGGTAATTGCATAGTATAACCATGGTGAAAGCATGGGAAAACCACAGCCTTACAGCACAGACCTCGGTGACCGCTGACAGGAGAAAAGGCATTAGAAATGAACAGGCAGCTTCCAGGAGACGGGTCAGTATGAGGGGTGTTAAAGCTGCTTCAGTCTCAGCTGCTACTGTATTGATCGCTCACGACAGCACAGGACAATCATGCTGCACAGTAAAGAAGAGCTCCTCAAGGACAGCGTGTCTGAAGCTTGCAAGAATTACCATTGGGATGACTTTTGACATCACTGTTGTCCATGAGGCTGACCAAGGCAGCGTTACTGTCATTTTAAAGCTTCTTTCAAGAGCTTTCCAATAAAAAACTAAAACAATGAATAGACTCAAACAACTGACACAGTGTCAATAAAAACAAAACCATCTCCTCCTCCCCCTCCTCCTACTTTACACTGGCTCCCTGTGCAGTCTAGAATTGATTTTAAGATTTTGTTGTTCACTTACAAGGCCCTGAATGGATTAGTACCTAGATATTTATAGAAGTTACTGAGCTTGTATCTTCCAAACCGCACTCTGAGATCACAGGATGCGGGGCTGCTGGTTATTCCTAAAAAGCAAAATTATGGAATGATCTGCCTTCGTTTGTCAGGGAAGCTGGGAACATTAGAGTTTTCAAGTCAAGACTAAAAACACACTTTTATAAAAAGGCTTTCTTATCTTAGTAACTTTAAAATTGCTGCTTTTGTATTATGTATATACTGTTATTTAAATGCTCTGACTGTGGCAGTTGTATGTGTGACATGCTATACAAATGTATTGTGGTTTGTTCTTTTATTCTGCTATGTACTGTATTATTATTATTATTATTATTATTATTTATTTCTTAGCAGACGCCCTTATCCAGGGCGACTTACAATTGTTACAAGATATCACATTATACATTATTTCACATTATACAGATATCACATTATTTTAAATACAATTACCCAGTTATACAGTTGGGTTTTTACTGGAGCAATCTAGGTAAAGTACCTTGCTCAAGGGTACAACAGCAGTGTCCCCCACTGGGGATTGAACCCACAACCCTCCGGTCAAGAGTCCAGAGCCCTAACCACTACTCCACACTGCTGCCCCACTACTGTACAATGCTTTGCAATACTTTTGTATAAAAAGTGGTATATAAATGCAATAAATACACTACTACTACTACTACTACTACTACTACTACTACTACTACTACTACTACTACTACTACTACTACTACTACTACTACTACTAATAATAATAATAATAATAATAATAATAATAATATTACCAGTAATATTACCAATAATAGAAATAAAGATAATAATAGTAATAATAGTAGAAACGAGGATGGTAATGACGACTCCAGTATTTGTTGGAGTAATTCCTGCGAAAGGCAAAAGCTTCCATAGATTATCCACAGGAATGAAGTAGGTCCTGTTTATACAAGATATCTGAAATCTGTGCTCATTTGTTATTCTCTTATGAAAAAAAAAACAAACTGATAAAATCAGAAATGCAAAGGATTACCCAGCCCTGTTCAAAAACATTTTGAAATGCTTTGGAAAATGAAATACTGTAATGTTCTGCTGACACAAACAATATCGTGGTGCTGGGGCGAATATGGATTTTTCAGCTTTGAATATTCATTTTTTAATTAGCTGGATAATTCGTACCAAATTACAATAAAAAAAGGACCAATTTCTCAGGAGTAAAATAATCCTGGTACCCCATTAAATCACCTATAAAAGACATGAAAGGAGAAACACTGTCCTGTACAGGAGAGGAGCTATGCACTGGTTCATATATTTATAATATATTTTAGACATTTAGAAATCCTGTTATTTGAAGGAATAGGAGTATTTTTGCCAACGAATACATTTCAAGCTATATTTGTCCCAGCACTACAATATAATGTAGTTAAAATGGGTCAGCATAAATACTACTGCTGCTACTGCTGCTACCCCCCTGTGAGTGTGAGCTGTGCATCTGACACAAAGTCTGCACTGGGTTTCTCCCCCTATTCTGAAGCGCCGGAACACTACCACCTAGCGGCCAAATACTGCAATTACGCTACTCGGCTCCACTCAAGGTCCTTCCTTCCATTAGATCAATACAAAGTTCTCACGGTTTATACAAGTCAATACAATGACATAGTGTTGATCACAATGTCATTGTATTATCCTCAATTTCTCAACTGTAGGCTAGCTAACGACTAACGTTAGATGGATATACGGGAATTCTTCAAGAGAGGCAGTGCCAGCAGCTCTGCCAAAGGCCAATCCGGTGAGAAATGAAGATTTTACCAGTTCAAACAACAAATTAAAACTTCAACTGATTAATCACCTATTAAGCCTTGAGTTATTGTAAATATGAGTTTAATAACAATACATGTCAAAACACAGCAGACAAGAATGAGGGAAAGAAGCTGGAGGCTGACAGGGCTGAGGGAGCATGTCATATTAAGTAAGTCATATTAGATCAGTGTCTAACACAAACTATGAGACAGGTATACTTTTAGCCAACCTTGACCAAAAATACCCTTATTTTGATCGATTTTACACCCGTTGTTACTCTAAAAATACATGATGAAAAGACGTTTTGGGGGCTTTAAAAAAAATCCTGGGGGAGTATGCCCAGACCCCCCTAAAAGAGGCTTAGCCCCCCTATCCATGAATCTCTAGTGACGTCCCTGCCTTTATACAACTTATCCCAAACCCTCTGAGGATCAGTCCTCTTGTGCACTATAATGCTGAACACTAGGAATCAGCCTTCTTTGTCTAGCCCTGCTGCAGTAACACCTCCCAGCCATTGGGAGGCGCTGCTATGAGGAGTGCCTACCTTGTTGATGGCGATGGTGAAGGCGGGCTCTACTTTGGCCTCTACGTCCTCCGCTCGGTTGTAGCAGAAGAGGTTTGTTCCCTTCAAGACGCCGTAGATCTTTGTCCAGTTTGGATTATCTCCCACCTGTTGCTGTGAAAGAGAGAAGGACAAAATGCTCATTCACACATGCTGTCCTCTCCTGGGCCAAACAAATCAATACCTCTTTACACCCAGAGCTCGAGAAAGGATGTCAGCGAGCAACCGGCCACTGGAGGATAAAGGCCAGCCCTGCAGGTGTCTGCCTGAGCTCACCGGGCCAGCAGGGTGCGCTGTAGTATGATGAGGAGAAACAGCCCCTGCCGGTTTTGCTTTCATTCCCCGCGGGAGCGTCAAAGCCACTGTAACACTCCCCAGCGAAGACCAGCGACTTCGCATAGCCAGGACTGAAATATGCGCTCCCCTGACAGAACGAGTCACACTGCGGCTGTGCCTTTACCAGGGGATCCACTTGGGGGCGGGCCTTACATAAAAATGTTTTATTACCCAATCAGCTGGTAGCTAAAAAAAGACAATGAGTCGGACTCACTCTGCATTCACTCCAGGGCTGTGTTTGCATCAGATTTTAAAATGTACCATGAAATAACACAACTGAACTTTGCAACATTACACCTGCTGCTTTATCAGCATGTCCGGATCCTGCACTCTCCACAGGGGTTCCTATCGCCTTGCACTGAACAGAGCGTCTCTATTAAGCGTTTGCACTCACCTTGAACTTGAGGCAGCCGGCCATCATCTGCTGGGTCATACACAAGGGCTGGGCGGCCAGACGACAGCACACACTGCCATAGAGAGGCAGCCAGAAGGAGCTCTCCTCTGCAACAGACACAGGCAGTGAGAGGGACGCAGTGGACAGGAGGGGAAGCTGGGGGCAGACAGGCAGTGAGAGGGGGCAGTGGAGGGGAGGGGAGGGGAGGGTGTGAGCAGACAGGCAGTGAGAGGGGCAGTGGAGGGGAGGGGAGGCTGTGAGCAGACAGGCAGTGAGAGGGACAGTGGAGGGGAGGGGAGGGGAGGGTGAGAGCAGACAGGCAGTGAGAGGGACAGTGGAGGGGAGGGGAGGGGAGGGTGTGAGCAGACAGGCAGTGAGAGGGACAGTGGAGGGGAGGGGAGGCTGTGAGCAGACAGGCAGTGAGAGGGGCAGTGGAGGGGAGGGGAGGGGAGGGTATGAGCAGACAGGCAGTGAGAGGGGGCAGTGGTGGGGAGGGGAGGGGAGGGTGTGAGCAGACAGGCAGTGAGAGGGGGCGATGGAGGGGAGGGGAGGGGAGGGTGTGAGCAGACAGACAGTGAGAGGGGCAGTGGAGGGGAGGGGAGGCTGTGAGCAGACACGCAGTGAGAGGGGGCAGTGGAGGGGAGGGGAGGGGAGGGTGTGAGCAGACAGGCAGTGAGAGGGGCAGTGGAGGGGAGGGGAGGCTGTGAGCAGACAGGCAGTGAGAGGGGCAGTGGAGGGGAGGGGAGGGGAGGCTGTGAGCAGACAGGCAGTGAGAGGGACAGTGGAGGGGAGGGGAGGGGAGGCTGTGAGCAGACAGGCAGTGAGAGGGGCAGTGGAGGGGAGGGGAGGCTGTGAGCAGACACGCAGTGAGAGGGGGCAGTGGAGGGGAGGGGAGGCGAGGCAGTGAGAGGGGAGGGGAGACTGAGGACAAGCAGGGCTCATTATACAGATGGTTTCCAATAGTGCATTCCATATCCCACTCCTTCACATTTACAGGACTCCCTCTCACGATCCGTCAGCCTGTGTTACTGCTGACAATTTGATGACTGTTGTTTCACTTTGTATGTGCTGTTATAAAGATTTGTCACCATGACATTTAAAGGGAAAGTCGAATTAAGTTTATGTCTGCCAGGTTAATGAGTCTGGAATGTTTTGTTCCAGAGACCACTACACTACACGTGTCTCATCACTACAGTCGCTAAACACAATCAGTAATAAACTTCATCTGGTGGAGTGGCTTCTTTTATAACATCCATGTATACATTGTACACACACACACACACACACACGCACACGCACACGCACACACAGACACACAGACACACACAGACAGACACACACACACACAGACTCAGACACACACACACACACACACACACACCCAGACAGACACACACACACCCAGACAGACACACACACACACACAGACACACAGACAGACACACACACACACACACACACAGACAGACACACACACAGACTCAGACACACACAGACACACACACACAGACTCAGACACACACACACACAGACTCAGACACACACACATACACACACATACACACACACACACACACAGACTCAGACACACACACACACAGCCACAGACTCAGACAGACACACACACACACACACAGACTCAGACTCAGACACACACACACACTCAGACACAGACACAGACACACACACACAGACTCAGACACAGACACACACACACAGACACACACACAGAGACTCAGACACAAACACACACACACACACAGACTCAGACACAGACACACACACACACACACACAGACTCAGACACACAAACACACACACAGATTCAGACACGGACACACACACACGCACTCACACTGCATGACAGTACGGAGACCGTGCTCAAAGCTGCCTGCTCCCTAGTGTGTTCAGTACAGTGATGTACGACTCCATTAAAGCCACTCTCTGTGGACTTGTATGTTTCTCAGAGTCAATCACCATGGCAACCAGGTCACAGTCTGTCACAGTCTGTCAGTATAAAGCACTACATGTTGCCGACACTAGATAGAGCTGGGGAAGAGCAGGGGAGAGATGGGGGAGAGCAGGGGAGAGATGGGGGAGAGCAGGGGGAGAGAGGGGGGAGAGAAGGGGGAGAGATGGGGGAGAGCAGGGGAGAGATGGGGGAGAGCAGGGGAGAGAGGGGGGAGAGAAGGGGGAGAGATGGGGGAGAGCAGGGGAGAGATGGGGGAGAGCAGGGGGAGAGAGGGGGGAGAGAAGGGGGAGAGATGGGGGAGAGCAGGGGAGAGATGGGGGAGAGCAGGGGAGAGAGGGGGGAGAGAAGGGGGAGAGATGGGGGAGAGAAGGGGGAGAGATGAGGGAGAGAAGGGGGAGAGATGGGGGAGCAGGGGAGAGAAGGGGGAGAGATGGGGGAGCAGGGGAGAGATGGGGGAGAGCAGGGGAGAGAGGGGGGAGAGAAGGGGGAGAGATGGGGGAGCAGGGGAGAGATGGGGGAGAGAAGGGGGAGAGATGAGGGAGAGAAGGGGGAGAGATGGGGGAGAGCAGGGGAGAGATGGGGGAGCAGGGGAGAGATGGGGGAGAGAAGGGGGAGAGATGGGGGAGAGCAGGGGAGAGAAGGGGAGCAGGGGAGAGAAGGGGGAGAGATGGGGGAGAGCAGGGGAGAGATGGGGGAGCAGGGGAGAGAGGGGGGAGAGATGGGGGAGAGCAGGGGATAGAGCTGGGGGAGAGATGGGGGAGAGCGGGAGAGAGGCAGAGAAGCAGAGAAGCAAGGAGATGACGGAGCAGGATAACTTTCTCCACATCTTTACACAGAAAGAAAGAGCTTACATACTTAAATGTCTCGTATAAAAGTCTGCGTTAAGGTGCTTTGAATAAGAGCTGCTCTTCAGTTCTGTCTTTGTATTAATGAGTTCCTGAACTCAGATAGAAGCATCTTACGACATACCTATGTCATTATTTTATTAATTAAGTATTTGAGTAATGGTAATAAGAAGGTAAAGTGCTTCACATTAGAACATAAGACAATGCATGAATGAGAGGAGGCCATTGCCATTCGTCCCATCAGTGCTCGTCCGGTTCCAAGAAGCTGGTTGATCTCAGAAATCCTGGTTTGTGTTCTGTGCTTAAAGTATGAAGATATTTAATAAATAAAGCTACTTCCTCTATAACCTGAAACAGTAAAGTTATTACTATTTCTATTGGTATTATTATGACTGCAGGTTGATTCCAATTCCAAGGTTGTGAAAGTGGTTACCGTTGCCGGAGATGGTGAGGTCATGCGTTCGGAAGCTGTCCTGGACACTGGTGAGGGTCAGTGTGGTGTGAGCGAGGAGGTGGTACTTCGGACCACTGCAGGACACACAACAAAAAACAAAGGGAAAGATGAACGCCCGTGACTGAGCACATTGTACTGTAAGCCACCCTGCCCTTCATAGACATTCTCAGAAGCATCACAGGAGCCGGGTTATCCCTTATAAACATTTACCGTGGTGTTTCTGCACTTTCCCCATGCATTTTTACCTTGGTTTGTCATGTTTATTAATATGCTTTACCATACCTCTCTGTGCTTTACAGTGCTCACCTATGCTTTATCATGCTTTAACTGTGCTTTATTACACTTTGCTGTGCTAGTACTGTGGTAAACCTTTATAACGCTATAGGAAGCCAACATTACATGATGTATTGTACTGCCAGTTTATATTGTCTGACTTGTTCCTCTCCTCCTTTCTGAATGAGCAGCGTCTCTCCCTGTCACACTTACGGCACGGTGGGTGCAGGGAGGAGCAGAGGGCTGCCCCCCCCATTGCTGACCGGACTGCTCCCCCCGGGGTCCAGCGTGGCCCGCACCTTCTTCCCTGACGAGCGCCCCAGGGAGCTGCTCAGCTTGCTCGCCAGCTTCTTGGGTGTGCTGCCCATCGAGAATTCCTCCTCCGTGCAGCAGCTGTACAGGTCGAGCTTCAACTGAAACCCAGGGCCCGCCTCACTACTGCAGGGGGGAGAGAGGGGTTAAAAACACTGGCATCCTGGGCACAATAAAATACAATGCTTTCCTCAGTACAGTTGTGGCAGGTTTTCAAAGGTTTTTTCCACAGAGCAAATGCTTTTTGGGGGATGTCCATTTTCCATCCTTTTCATTACACTGTGTAACACATTTTTTTTTTTTTTTGGTTCCTGGGTATTAAATGTTATTTCCTAATTGCTTATGCCTCAAAAGTATAGAAAATTGCTATTATTCCCCACAAACTTTGCTTTTGTGACCAGGACAGTGATATTTTGAAATTTACCTATTTCCAATGAGAAAACAGGCGAATTTGTGTCTTTATGTTCACATAAAGTCAGAAAAAAACAACATATGAATCCAAATTAACATGTATTTATACTAAAGTAATACAAAAATGACTACAAAAGATTTAGAAGTGAGTAGTTTTTCGAGATTTACGATTATACTGTAAATCACTTTCACGAATCAGCCCCCAAATGTAGTCTCCCATCATGTTCTCGTTATACTGTCCTTGGTAGCGGCGTTCAAAGTCCAGTATATCCTGGTGGAAGCGCTCGCCTTGCTCCTCCAAGTACGCTCCCATGTTCTCCTTGAATTTATCAAGATGAGCATCAAGGATATGGACTTTGAGGGACATCCTACAGCCCATTGTACCGTAGTTCTTCACCAGAGTCTCAACCAGCTCCACATAGTCTTCGGCCTTGTGATTGCCCAGGAAGCCCCAAACCACTGCGACAAAGCTGTTCCAAGCCGCCTTTCTCCTTACTAGTGAGCTTCTTGGGGAATTCATTGCACTCCAGGATCTTCTTCATCTGTGGTCCGACGAAGACACCGGCTTTGACCTTTGCCTCAGACAGCTTAGGGAAGAAGTCTTGAAGGTACTTGAAGCCTGCCGACTCCTTATCTAGAGCTCTGACAAATTGTTTCATAAGGCCCAATTTGATGTGCAGTGGTGGCATCAGCACCTTCCGGGGGTCCCAGCCGTACTCATCATACTTCAAGGCGTCCAGCAAGGTCTTGATGCTGTTGTAATCCTCTTTGAGGTGCACCGAGTGAGCCAGGGGAAGAGACGGGTACTTGTTACCATTATGGAGAAGCACGGCTTTGAGGCTCCTGGATGAGCTGTCAATGAAGGACAGTATAACGAGAACATGATGGGAGACTATATTTGGGGGCTGATTCGTGAAAGTGATTTACAGTATAATCATAAATCTCGAAAAACTACTCACTTCTAAATCTTTTGTAGTCATTTTTGTATTACTTTAGTATAAATACATGTTAATTTGGATTCATATGTTGTTTTTTTCTGACTTTATGTGAACATAAAGACACAAATTCGCCTGTTTTCTCAGTGGAAATAGGTAAATTTCAAAATATCACTCCTGGTCACAAAAGCAAAGTTTGTGGGGAATAATAGCCATTTTCTATACTTTTGAGGCATAAGCAATTAGGAAATAACACTTACTACCCAGGAACAAAAATTGTGTTACATAGTGTAATCCTTCTCATCATCATTACTGTTTTATTTCAATATGGGACTCTTTAAAGCCAATCAGGTAAGCCTCATAACAGGCTTGGAATGTATGTGTAGCTCTTAGTGGTGAAACTAAAGGCTGTGGAGAGACAAAAGGCAACCGCTCCTGGCCACTATTGAACCCCCTTTTTTCCGGTGACATTTTCATACAAAACCATCTGATTCGAGCCAAAAATGTGACAAAAAACTGCTTGAAAAAATTACCCCAGGTGCTACAGGAGCAGCTGTTCGGCATTACATAATGACCCCAGGTGCTCCAGGAGCAGCTGTTCGGCATTACATAATGACCCCAGGTGCTCCAGGAGCAGCTGTTCAGCATTACATAATGACCCCAGGTGCTCCAGGAGCAGCTGTTCGGCATTACATAATGACCCCAGGTGCTCCAGGAGCAGCTGTTCAGCATTACATAATGACCCCAGGTGCTCCAGGAGCAGCTGTTCAGCATTACATAATGACCCCAGGTGCTACAGGAGCATCTGTTCAGCATTACATAATGACCCCTGGTGCTCCAGGAGCAGCTGTTCAGCATTACATAATGACCCCAGGTGCTCCAGGAGCAGCTGTTCAGCATTACATAATGACCCCTGGTGCTCCAGGAGCAGCTGTTCAGCATTACATAATGACCCCTGGTGCTCCAGGAGCAGCTGTTCAGCATTACATAATGACCCCAGGTGCTCCAGGAGCAGCTGTTCGGCATTACATAATGACCCCAGGTGCTCCAGAAGCAGCTGTTCAGCATTACATAATGACCCCTGGTGCTCCAGGAGCAGCTGTTCAGCATTACATAATGACCCCTGGTGCTCCAGGAGCAGCTGTTCAGCATTACACCGCGAGGGAGCGACTCACAAGACGATGCCGTTTTCAAAGCAGATATCTGTAAGCGTTCGGTCCACCATCACCATGTCTGTGTCGTAGATCTCAGCTCCCACCTGCAGCAGACAGAAGACAGCGCAGCGGTGCAGGTCTGCAGGAGAACCAGCACCACAATTACAGTATTAATACAATACACTATTACAATGTTATTACATAAAACCATAGGATTTAATAGAGTACATCTCTATTCATGAATGTTTAATGTAACAAAAACGATTTAGTGCAACTAAAGGATAAATACAGAATCAAGTGTCATATTGAAAATGAATACAGGTTTATCTCCAGCCTGTATTTAACTAAACCACCTGTAAACAAACAATATCAATAGAAATATCAGGTGTATGTCTGGGATGTGTTCTTTTTTTCAGCAATTATTTTTTCTCATTTTCTCCCCCAATTTGGAAAGCCCAATTATTTTTATTATTTCAACCCGGCTCACTGCTGCCACCCCGGCGCTGACTCGGGAGAGACGAAGATGGACAAACGCGTCCTCCGAAACGTGTGCCGTCAGCCGTCGCATTTGATTTCTATGTGTTAGTGATGCTATTGTGTTTTGTGTCGAGAGACCTCAATGTGTGTGGCAAGCACTTCCTCTTTACTGCTTCTGTGGCATGCATAGCCAGCAGAGTCTACAAGCTGCTGGGATGTATGCTGAGCTGTCAAGGCCTGCAGAATGAAGTGTGCTCCCTGTGACAGGTGTGCTTCACTACAAGTCTTCTCCTATTTCGCAGCAGTACAGCGTAGGTGTGATTTCTAAGCCAGCCTTACCTCCTTTGTTCTTAAAGTACTCCGTGTCCTTCCACATCAGAGGGATTCGGAGATCTGGCAGGGCACAGAAAAACAGCAGCATGTCACAAGCATCAGAGAGACCATCCTGACCTGCAATACTGTCAGAGACAGCACCCTGGAGAGCTGCTCTGTATACGACCAGAACACTGCCCCCATTACAGAAACAAACAAGTGTCAGTAACACCCCCACCCCGCCACCCCGCCCCGCCACGGCTATACAAACTAAACAAGCATGAGATAACCATGCATCACCCCTCAGGGCTGTAAATGCAAGATTAGAGCAGTCTTCTGTGTCATGAAAAGTACTCCTCCATGTATGTAAAAATGTACATATGACATATATCCAGTTTCTGACCCTCTTCATAACATGCTACAGATTGCCCGACTGTGTGTACAGTACATGGCTTTACTCCATCCCCCGTCCCAGCAGCTACGCATCATAATAATCGATAAAGAATTCTTAGTTTTACCCAAAAAATGCTACTATAGAAGTTCTTATTTGTTTGGGGGAAACCCTTTTTAATTATTATTATTTTTGTTTTTTAAAGAGAACCCCAACGGAAGACAAAGGCAAATCACAAAGAAAAAAACAAAACTCAGTTAATGCGCACTGTCAGTAAAGGCCTGGATCTTGTGATATGACACCTCTACACCATTAAGCCTAACAGCTTGAACAGGAGGCTGCAGGCAGGGGTGGGGAGGATAAAGAGGCACGAAATAGAAATAGAAACAAGCCAGCAGACACAGGGAGGAACCCATGGTCTATCTGATGCGTGATCACAAGAAGCAGATGAGTGAGCAAGCGGATCATTAATATCATCCAGCGGGGAGCGTGTCGGGCTGCCAGCCGTCGCGCAAGGGGGAGGCGGTGGGGGGACTCCAAATGTCATGTCAATGGAAAATGAAAAATGACGTCCCAGTGCCGACGCAGGGCTGCAGAAGTAACATCGGATTCTGAGATCTGTGGAAGTGCCATTGCTTTATTCAGGTGAGGCTGGTAATCCGGGCAGTATGACTAATTTGCATTGCATTTGGAGATTTGGAATGAGACCTCATGCCATGGCTTCCCGCTGTCCTACCTGAGATTGCAACCTTCCCTTTGCAGGGCAGCCGGTCATCTATGGGGCTAGAGTCCGAGGGCCTGAGAGAGGAGGAGAGAGGGGAGAGGGGAGAGGGGAGAGAGGGAGAGAGGGGGAGAGAGGAGGAGAGAAGGGGGATAGAGGAGCAGGAGAGGGGAGAGAGGGGGAGAGGAGAGAAGGGGAGAGAGGGGGAGAGGAGAAGGGGGAGAGAGGGGAAGAGAGGAGGAGAGAAGGGGGAGAGAGGGGGGAGAGAGGGGGGAGAGGAGAGAAGGGGGAGAGAGGAGGAGAGACAGGAGAGAGGGGGAGAGAAGGGGGAGAATGAACAGGGTTTAATAATTTATAACACAGCAATGCCACATTGATCTCTTTTAAAACCCTTTAAACCTACTCCAGAAAACACAATTCTGTTCATGTATCGATCGTGTTTTTCAGATTACATCATTGTTCAGACCTGGTAAATATTTTAGCCCTTGGAAGATGCCCCTTTTTTACGAGTGACCTCAGCGCCACAGTCGAGGACTGATACTTCATATCATAATTCAAGCTGAACCTGAACTGAACCACCTGAGTGAGCACAGAGTATTTCACCGACAGCAGAGCCATATCGAGTACCAGGTTCTTACAGCCAAAAAAAACTAAACAATTTACAAACTGAATGAAAGTGTGATACGTCACAGTGTGGTTCACAATGAGCTACATACTGTATGGGCAGCCCTGACCTACAGCATGCCCCTTATAAAAGTTTACCACAGTATTTTGCTCTTCCCATGGTTATAATTTGCATTTACCATTATTTACCCTGCTTTGCCGTGCTTGTTAATATGCGTTATCATACCTTGTTGTTCTTTACAACGCTTACTGTCTACGATTTACCATACCTTCACTCTGCTTTATTACACTTTGCTTTTACTATGGTAAGCGTTTAAAAGGGGCAGCCCCCTGTCGCCCCCTGCAGTACCTGCGGGCCATCCTCTGCATCACCTGGGCCTCCTTCATCTTCTGCAGCTCCGCCATGTACGCCATGATGCGCGCGTTGCAGGTCACCAGGCTCTTAGCAGCCTCCAGGGCCTGCTCCCTCTGCGAGCAGGCAGCCAGCAGCTTGCACGCCCCGTCCCGCATGCGGATCTCATAGTCGATCTTCTTCTGGATATCGCTGTCCTGCAGAGTGAGAGAAACAGTGAGCAATGGGATGGGGGTCAGGGGAGGCATCTTTTTCCAAAACTATAAAACAAGACATTCTAAAAACAACTTGATAAATGCAATAAGAAACATCTGGAAGAGATTGAAAAAGACTCAAGTTGGCAGTTTTCTGCTTTAGGAAGAAATGCAAAGGCAGCAAATATGACACAAATGATACTGCAGGTAAACCATAATCAGCTGCTGTAAATGCAACACTATGCAGCGGACCTAATTCCACATCCGCACACCAGCATGGGGAACAGCCACTCTAATTAAAATGAATGTGCAAACAGGCTATTTTTTTGACACACATATTCTTCAAAATCTCAACATGGGGACATGGCCTCAGCAGTGGTGTCATTCATCAATATCTTCTAATAAAACCTCAGCATTCTCCTGCCTTAGCCCACGACCCCATGAAGACATGAGGCCAATCTTTCTATGAATCCCCGTGGCTGCTACCCTGCAGCGAGTGTCTGACACACAGCGAGACAGAGAGCTGAATTATTAAGCAGGAGCTGGGCTGAGCAGGCAGCTACAGCAGAGACCAGACCAGAACAGGCACTTTAAACATTTACTGTATCACTCACTCATGGGCGCCCCCTTGAGGGGATTGGGAGCCACAGCACCAACTAACACCGGCAATGAAAACAAACTAAAGCAAACTGGTAGTACCACACTGAGGTGTTGGGATCATGAAACAGTAGGGTTAGGGTTCCTGTAGTGGAAGAGCATCTCATAATGAATGTTTCATCAGACTGGACAGGGGGTTCCCGAGATATAGCCTTCAATAGCTCAGAGTTAGGTGGGAGTACTGGGAAAGCAAACAGGTCACGGCTTCATCAAATTGTGACGAGCAGACAAAGAACAGGATATGGACAGTGTTGTTTTTTTTTTGGTTGCCATATGTCCCACAAAGTGTAAGCTAGTGGGTTTGATTAGCTCAGTGATTAGAGTGCTGGGCTGCAGTGTGGAAGGCAGTGGGCTTGAGTCGATCTGTAGTAAACGAAATCTCTGGGCTGCAGTGTGGAAGCATCTCATACAGAGCTATCCTATAGAGTTTTTAAATGACTGTTTTAACACAACAGTCTGGTTTCACTTCAACAATTTATATAAAATCAATTCCATTTTCCAGGCACACCCGTGTACTCTTTAATTTCACAGTATTAGAAACAAGGCTGAATTGAAAAAGGTTCCGAACCAAATCCAGAAAGCCTGTGTTCTTATCAAAAGGAAACAAAGAGCCAGTGCTCGAGGCGAACGACAGGCTGGCTTTCCATCACCGAAAGGTCAGGGAGAAGCAGAGCTCCGCTGTTCCTGCTCCGCTCTGCCTCAAAATGAACACGGACGGCAGCTGATGAGAAGTTGCTTTATTTCATTATCCATTCCCGCCCCCAAATTGAATCTGAAAACCCCTAGGCCTCAGGCAAACCAGGACTGCCTACGGTCCGCTGCTGCCCTGTATCAACGCTCTCCCCTCAGCCCTCCAGCAAACTGACATGCTACAAAGGCCCTTAGCAAGTTCCATTGGGACTGCAGTTTGAGCCATCCCTGGTTTTACTGTGAGTTAAATTAGACACACCTGAGCTTGTTACCTAAACACTGCGGCTCATCAAGCTCGTAATACAAGAGTTAATGCCTAACAGCCAATCCGAGAGTGTGTGGGGTGAAGGGATCAAAGGAAAGATGTGTGTAGAGACAGAGGCCCCCTGATGGGGGAGCCAGGCAAGTTCAGTACACACTACAGGATGGCAGTTCACCTCCAGTTAGCTAACTTGAAACATTAGGTAACCAGGTATTGCCATGGCAACTTTTACCAATTGCTAGCACTGCCTTTGTGAAAACAGCTTTTTCAGTCATTAACATCTAACCTCTAACCCTGTGTTCCATTAGACCTAAATAACTAGACTGCACCTGAATGAACTAGTAGTACTCTTTCTCTCTCATTTAAGGGTCCTGATAGTTACTAGGTTTAAAATGGATTTTACATTCTGCTCCTTTTGTTTTGATGGTAATGTCATTGTTTATATTTATATAATTAATTTATTAAAGAGCTTTTAAAAGTCTCTCTCTCTCTCTCAAACTATAAAACACTATCTGTGTTTCTCAGTCCAAAATAAAAAAATAAAGCTTTTAATTGTCCTGATGAATTATCTTTATCATATCTGATGTACAATACATACAATGGTTTGTGATGTCAACCTCTGCTATAACAGCTACAATACTAAATAGCGCTATGCACATCTACCCTCATTTAGCCGGGAATTTAAGCAATCAGGCTCTGAAAAAAAAAAAAAGGTAATTAAATTAGTAACCTGTTACGGCTGGACCTTACAGTAGACCTGACCTCAAGTTGCATGGCACCTGATTACGATATATCTAAATGAAGGGTAGTTCTGAAGACCAGGATAGGGTGCACAGCTAGTGCAAAGCCTGCAATCACACTGGTTTTAGCAAACGGTGTCTCGCTTTTAAAACAAGGAACAGTCATCTACTTCCTCGTGGCCTCATGTTCAAAATAAGCAAACAGACACAAACAAGCGAACGTAATTAAGCAGCAGCAGAGCACGTGAAGGAATGTGTTTTCTGCAGCTCACCCCGTGATGAATGGCCCCCAGGCCTCCACATCTGCCCTCTGCTTGGACCTTTCACCCCTCCACTCACTCACCCTCAATCAGACCAATGGGATCCCGGTGAGTTATTGAACGGAGCTAAGGAAATTGAGTTCCATAACTCAACTAATCTCCCCTCAAGTGCTTAAAAGAGGATTAAAACAATCTGTCTCACTACTGTAGCTCGCTGTAAGTCGGTCTGGACACTTTACTGCTGTGAGATTTGCAGCCTGTCACGAATGGAGCTGCCTGCCTTCACTCCAACAGAACAGCTAACCCTGATCACAGCTGCTAATAGTACCAGAGGATCCAGTCTCCTCTCAGAGAGCCCGGAGAGCGAGCAGCTAGACTGTGCTCCGAGTACCTACAGGGGCTTCACTACCTGGGCAGCCTGCCTCCTGTCAATTCTAGGCAACACTGTCTGAGAGAGAGCGAGAGAGGGAGAGCAAAACAATGGTTCGAAGTGGGTAATCATGTGTTATACCACGTGTATTTAGCCAATTACTTTGGTATTTATTGTTCTCCATGTGGGAAATTATCTATGCCAAAAAAAGCATTATTGTTAAAGCTTGTTTCAAGAGAATGAATTGACGTCAACAGGGAAGAAATAAGATGTTTTACTATGAGCTTCAATGTATAGGTAACAAGTGTGTTAAACTCATAGTAAAACCAGGAATGGATTAAACTGCTATGCAATGGGAGTTATATTTCCCTCCCTGCGGAATGTAGGGGAACCCCTTGGTCCAGTTCAGCAGGAAATAACCCATTGCTTAAAAAGTACAATTATAATGAAGACAACTGCCACAAACAGTAGTAGGCTGTAGCTTGACTGCACTGCAATTCCATTAAAGATTACTACAGTTGCAAAACATTCTCACCAGTCTCACTGCACCGCAGTCCACAACCATGGTTTATTACAGCAGTTAGCTTCAGCTGTACCAGTGTCCCTGTAGGCAGGCGATGCTGGGACGCGAAGTTGCTGCCGTATTCCTATTGACACGGGCAGTATGAACACCCTGCTCACCTGTGCGCCCGCAGTGCGGGTGGCCCCTATACAAGCAGCCTGCATGAACAGGCTGGTTAACAACGTGCCGAGCGTGGTATACTGCCAGCGCAGGAGCCTGCCGAGCTAAATGGCGAGTAGACTTGCAAATAATAGATTCAGTTAATGGAGCGTGAGGTTTCTAAATGACTGCAGATGTGGCTCAATGAAAAGGTTCATCTGTAATGGGTTTTTCAGTGCAGGGCTTCAGATTCGAGTGTGTGAGTGTCTCTGTGCAGAGGGATGATAAATGGAGTTCACTCCTACTGAACCAGCTTTCTATTAGACATGCACTCCATCTTGTAGATTCAAACAAAAGATACACTTTAAGACAACACAATAAAGATGACACCATCATACTGTGAGTAGTGATGTTGCAATGCCAAGTACAGCCAACAAACATGCAGATTCTGGCAGTCAAAGTTCATTTATTTTTGAAGATATTTAATAAAGTACCAACATACAAGTTTTATGGATGGATGGAGGGATTTTGCGCCAGACTAGCGTTCTCACCCCAGTTGGAATTTAAAGAGAGTGCAGGGGTTAAATACTGATCTCTATCGAATGTTGCAATCTTTATTGTTCACAAACTTCAAAAGAATGAGGACACCAATTAAGCAGGACAGATTCTACACATTACACAGCGCTTTCAGATTCCCCAGTCATGAAGGGATGTTGAACTAAACATTGTATGGTTTGCACAGCCGCAGCTTGGCAGACCCGAGTGCAGCTCTGCTCGCGCTTCTCCAGCTGGCTCTGGCTGGACGGCCTACTTTGCAGCCCAGCTGGATTTGGAAGCCTCAGGTTTGCATTACCGCCCGTCACAGGAGTGCTCCTGACCACTGCTTGACAACAGCGCTAGCCAGCTCGACCCTCTCCTTCCGCTCCAAACAGCAACTATTTGATTTAGGGGATTGTACTGTAAGTTGAATTTGTGCACTAAGGTTTTAAAGTTTCCGTGTATTTGTTTTGTCCTCTGGGTTGTAACATTAATTTTCAGGAGGTTTTACACTAATTTGTATCATGTTACTTTTTTTTTTTTGCGACTTTCTAAATGCTAACTTTCCTTCAGTGGCTGCATGCGCTTGGTACATCATTTTATCCTAAAGATTGCAGCACAGTGTATGACAATATGACAAGCCGTGTCTCTCTATGCTGCACAGGCATGGGACCTGCTTCACTGGCTGCTGTCAGCAGAACGGCCCTGTTTGAGACTCCTGAAGGAGCAGGCTGTTTCAACTGGCCTCCTTCCCTGCGGACCTCAGGGCTGCTGGTCCCAGCTCTCCCCTGCCAGGCTGGCTGCTGGTCCCAGCTCTCCCCTGCCAACTACAGTATACAGGGCATAAAAACTAAAAGGCTGAAGAACAACAATGATATAGATTCCACTAAGCTGGGAATAGTGTAGGCTGACATGCTGTACAGAAGGTAAACTCCATTCGTAACTCATTTAAATCATAAATCCTGGCTTTGGCAAGACAGACACAGCCACTTACTGTTCTCACAATCAGAAATCTCAAACAATCAGCAACAATTACATTGATATACTGTAGCGCCTTTCATGCTAAAGGCACCTCAAGGAGCTTAGTCTCAAAGAAACAAAGAACAACAAATAAATAACTATACTACACTGAGTACATGCAATATGACATGCATTCCTGAGCCGCATTCCGGGACACTGCTTCTCATTTCAATCCACTACACCACCAGACTGGAAGTACAAGATGAGCAGACGGCGTGCATTAGGAGAGTGGTGGGGTGCAGATGGCAGGGGGGCTCGGAGCCACATGGTTAATTCCTGGCAGGCTGCAGGATGAAGACGTGGACAGACACAGCACAGAGAAGTCTCGACTCTCATACTGAACTACTGTAAAGGATGGGTTTACAGTTCACACAGGGACAGAAATAAGACTCCCATTGCACAGAAGTTTGATCCATTCCTGGTTTTACGATCAATTTAATAAGACACCTGCGCTTGTTACCTATACACTGTGGCTAACCAGGCATATATTAAAACCTGGAAGGGAGAAACTTCTTTGCAATAGGAGTATTATTTCCATACCTGTTCACACCAGCACTGGTGCCCAGTTTAACAGTTGACATTATGACTTAACCCAAAACACAGCCAGTTTCAAAGTGCCCCCACCATATTAAAAGCCATTGGAGTACAAGAAATACATTTACTGTTACACATATATAGTACACTGGCAGAGAGCTGTGGCTGTAAATACACTGGGTGCTGTTAACACAGTGAAGAATCTGTGCTTTTTACCACTGATCGAATTTCAGGCTCACTTGTCTGTATGGGATGACTGAATCATTCAGAACAGTGGTAACTGCTGGATGCCTTTATTTTATTACCGCTTTGGATGCATGGTTTCCAAAAATGAAAATTAGACACTGTTTCAATTTGCCAGTTCTATGAAGGAGAAACAAATGTATAAAATCCCAAAGGCTCCATCAGCCCTTGAATAAAGCACGCCTTGCCACCTTGCCCTAGATCCATATTTGAGCTGTCTCTGATTGTGGCCTCTTTTCTGCATGCAGGATTGCAGGGTTTCAGGATTGCAGGCTGTCAGGCCAACAGGAAACCCAGTCCTGCCAGATTTAGAACTGGGACACAGCTCCTGAATAAAGTGGGCCGTTGTGAAGTCACTTCCTGTGCTGTTTAGCTGGGGTTTCCTGCCACGGCAGCACGGAGCACAGCTGTGTCACACCCTAGCCAGCACCTCTGCAGATGGGAAGGGCAGAACACACTGCACTCCTCTGCAGAACTGGGGCCAGTTAGTGAGTTTCATGATGTCTAGAGTATATAATCAAACAAACCAAGGGTCCTCATAACCACATCTGAATCAAATCGAGGGTTGAAGAGATTACAGACAGGCAATCCGAAACGTCTATACTGAAGAAGATGCAATCGTGTTCAACACGTAGAGCAGGGCAGACGGACACAATCAGCACATTTCTGTAATGAGGACCCGAAAAACCTTTGACTCCCCAGTTTGTGGGATTTATTGACCCCCTTAAATACAATAGTGGTCCATATTCAAGCAGGTTTTCTGCGCTGGTATTTATTGTAGAGCTGTCATTGTTTGAGTGCCTCGACCAGCACACTCCACAACACAAACTTCCCTACAGAATAGCTAAATCGCTTCTACTGCAGGAGGTCAAAGCGAGGTCAGTGGCCGAGCTGGTATTGAAACCACAAAGCTCTGACCACTCGGACCAAACCGGCAACCGTGAATACAGCAATCATTTCACAGCTGTACAAAAAAAGCATGAATTCCAACATTCAGGAGAAACCATTATTTTTGGGGGAAAACAAAATATGCACCGTGGAGCAGGCACTGCAAACAGGGACCTTACTAACCAACCAAACACATTCCTCCAAACTCTGTTCCTATGTTGTAGTTTATGAGTTTACTTTAATTTTGTGGTGAAGACTTCGGGACTTGTTGTAACATAACACAATAAGACAGACAGACAGACACACATTCCCATCTGCTCCACAGGGTTTTCTTACTAAATAAAAAAGAATGCCTCTGTTAATACACTTTTTTAATAGTGTGTGTTTTTATAAAAGATTCTAAGCTCTTTTTAGATCATCTAACAAAGACTAGGAGGTGGCCACCTCCAGGAACTCTTAGTTCTGATTCGTAGTTCCTGTTACAAAATCGCTTTGCTGATTTAATTCAGAATGAGCTCAGCACATCCCGGAGATGAGAAAGTAAACCAGGAAGCCAATCAATACTTGGATAACTCTTTTAGACAGTCAATACCCTTTTAAATGGATGCAGAGACAGATAGAGAGACAGACAGGTTAATGCAATCTTGCGCTCGTGGACGTTCATGATACAGACTTGGTAATCACACACAGTGCAGTATCTCATCCCAGGAGGATGGTTTTAACAGTTCAGTTGAAATAGAATTATAGCTTTGCAATAGCACATCTCTCTTGATGTTTTTTCTGGAAAGCAGGAAACCCTGAGCCAGCAGTTTCACCAGTTGTTTCTTCATACACAATGCTGCATCTGTTCCCACTCCTGCTTGGCTCCAGCTGAAGCAAGACTGGGACGTGGGGAATTCAGATATGTTTTACATTTTTCCTGTGGTTTCAAAGCCCCAGTAACCCCTCACATCCTTAAAAATGCAGTCCTACGCTCCGGGGATCTGAAATGCTCTTTCTGCAGAGGCTTGTACTGCTGGCAGTGCCCATCTCGCCTCTCGAGTGACAGAACCAGAGAAGGAATCTTATCCTGCTCCCCTGTGGCCATTTCTCCTTTCCTTTATTTTTAATAAGGCAAACCGACAGATTTTTTTTTTGAATGAAATATTCTACATCTTTACTCAACAGACACTGGAAGAGAATCACTGTGTGCGATGACTTTGGTGACAGAGTGACATGACAGCTACAGGAAGTGGTCATCACACCAGGTCCTTAATAAAGAGAAAATATAAGACTTGACCGGACATGATTTCCACAATCTGAATGAATACCCAGTGCTGATAACAGAATGGGAGTACAGCTTGGAATAGCAGCAATCAAGAGTCGAAATGAAAGAAATGCTACGAAAGAAAAGAATGTGCTAGAGCTGCACTGCCCTCCTGGTTAGGATTGATTGCCTGGAGTTGCAAGCAGATGTGCAATAATTCTACCAGACAGTGTGTGCTCGAGTGAAGACACTTGACTGGCTCAAAGGAACTGGATAGAAAACAGAAGAGAATGGGTACGAGCAGCAAAAAAAAGAAATAAAAAGAGATTCAAGGGACAGGGTTCAACCTCATGGCATACAGGACTGGCCCATCAGTAAGAACTCTACAGGCTGGGCTAAATGAGCAACTACGTGAGCCCAGCAGGCAGACAGACCAGATCAGGCAGCTGCATCCCCCCCCACTCCCACTCCCACTCCCACTCCCACTCCTCCCCACCCCCCACTCCAGAGACTAACATGAGGAAAGGAAAGGGATCTGGGACTGTGAAGTCAGAACAGGCGTAGCCTGGAACCAGCTGGCAGGCATGCCCCTGCATTAGAGGATTAAACAAGCTGTGAAAGCAGAGAAGTTAGCCAGGATGGAGAATCTGCTCCCCAGATCACCCCAACCCCTTTGAAGAGGAAAAGAAGGAGGGGCAGCTTTAAAAGTATTCATAGCAAACAAGCAGATTGCTCCAAGCCAGATTCCACCAGCGCTTCCATTTGAGACTGCTATTCAGGGGGGGTAGCAGTGGGGGAGCACTCCCACACACAGACACACACACAGGGGGTTAACAGGAGCACAAAGCTTGTTCAATAAAGAGAATATCTGGACCAGTTACACTGCATCTGAACAACGGAAGCCAGTACAATGATGTGAGCAAAGTCTTTAGTCTGGTGTAAACAGCGGCTAAGAGTTTTTCTTATGTATTTCTGATACGATCAATCAATCAGTTAGTAAAAACAGCCCTCGTTATCCCAACCTGATACTGTAACTGCACTAAGGAAAGTCCAATTTTCATCCTGATTAATCAGATTAGACAGTTCTCAGAATGTGACATACTCTAGATATGCACAGCCACCAGCTTCGCACTGATGTAACATACAGACCTTTCACTGCAGGTTAACTGTCACACATTTAATGATAATTACTTCCACTAAAACAACAAAGTACAGTATTAAGCCGACAGTGCTTTAAGATAATTCATGCTGTACAACAGCTGCAGATTATACAAGACAACAGAGCCAGTAATACAAATACTGCATTACCCCAGCTGTTAATAAAAAAGTAATATTCATCCTAATTTCATAATCGATTCCACATTACAGTACATTCCTTCACCCCAGCCAGTCATTCTCCCTCTCCTCTGCTTCTAAGCGGGTTGCTTCACATCCAGCTTTAGCTGCTGGAAACAAAATGTTTCTCCCGTCTAATCTGTGGCACGCAGTACTCAAACCTGTCACTGCGGGCTCTGCTCGCTATCTTGACTGCTTTTTAATGAGGAGCCTGAAATCCACCTTGCTTGACTGGCTCCAGGCGTCTTCCCCACTGCCTGCCTGCACGCAGGTACAGCGGAGTTAATATCCATCATCTTCCGATGCAGCCTCTCTCTCCTAGTGTCACTCGAACACACACAGCCAAGACACTGCACTCCATGGCTCAAGCATGAAGCATCAACCCTCCGAGTGAAACAGAGCTCCTGCCTGCAAATACTCTCAATCACACAAGACATGAAGGAATTCAGATCATCTACTGTATGCATTGTCATAGAAAGAAAAATCATAGAGCTCATTGTATTCTGTTTAATCAAATGACAAAAAACATGAATACTCTCAATCACACGAGACATGAAGGAATTCACCTTTATACCTGATCAAGTATTTATGTATTCTTTTCTGTGGTGAAGGATACTGCCTTTTAAGTTTGCTTATCCAAAGAGTAACAAACAGCAAAATGATAATCCAAGAGCGATGTGTCAAACTGGCCCTGGCATGTCCCTGGCCTCACAGCACTGCCCTTAGAAAGGTTTCCCATAGTAAAAGCATTGTAAAGTGTAATAAAGCACAGTGAAGCATAGGTAAGCATTGTCAAGAATAGTGAACCATGGCAGAGCACACTAATAAACATGGCACAAAGTTATTATTATTATTATTTATTTCTTAGCAGACGCCCTTATCCAGGGCGACTTACAATTGTTACAAGATATCACATTATACATTATTTCACATTATACAGATATCACATTATCTTACATACAATTAGCCATTTATACAGTTGGGTTTTTATTGGAGCAATCTAGGTAAAGTACCTTGCTCAAGGGTACAACAGCAGTGTCCCGCACTGGGGATTGAACCCACAACCCTCCGGTCAAGAGTCCAGAGCCCTAACCACTACTCCACACTGCTGCTGACCAAGTTATGGTATATGCACAGTATAACTGTGGGAAAAGCATGGGGGAAAACTGCAAAAGTACCATGCAAAAATAGCATGGGGCTCTTTTATAAGGGTGACTGTCCAGTTAAAACAGAACTCTGACCAGCAGTGTGCAACAAGACAGTGGACAGAGTATTCATGTTTTTTGTCATTTGATTAAACAGAATACAATGAGCTCTATGATTTTTCTTTCTATGACAATGCATACAGTAGATGATCTGAATTCCTTCATGTCTCGTGTGATTGAGAGTATTTGCAGGTGAGCTACCCACCTGCTGTGCTGCACACAGTGTGGTTCAAATTAGCGTGGCAGCGTCTCATAGCTGCAGGGATGAAGTGAGTGCAAGCTGTTTAGCAGCAGCCCACATCTGACCCGGTCAAACCACCACTCACTGTGAAGTGGTATTGGCTCGAGATAATGGTCCCCATTGACCAGCAAGTGGCAGGCAAGCGATGAAGTCATCCCAGGGCAACTGTTCTCATGACAACCCGTTCCACTGGCAAAGCAGCTGTGTGTTTCAATGGTAAAGCACAATCTGCGACGGAATAATAAAGAAAGTGAAGAACTTACAAACCTCCAGTAATAGTAACAGCAGTAACCACTTGATAAAGCAGAAAGCTACTTGGTTAAAGAGTGAAAGTAGCTTCAGATCTCACTTCATTTCAATCAGGATTACAGTATTGCAAGCATCATGAATAGGAAAGGGAAGAAAAATAAGAAAACAGCCAAGAAAGAGAGAAAAAACCTGGAACCCTGGCCCCACATTAACACACATGAAACACACTGCAGCGCAGAACTTTTTTTCTGTTCTAAGTTAAGGTAAAATACCTGTGATGAAGCCTGCCAGACGGACATGGTCATTTTTGCCATTCAAACACAGTTCTAGTAATTGTTGCACAGGCACGGTTTCAATATTTCTGTAAATAAACCCCCCACAGTAAGCGGTGTGGGTGTCAGGGTTTGTCAGGGTGTGATCATTGTGGTGTGCCGCTGGTCTGGCCGCAGCAGTTTGGTTTCCAGTGAGCTGATCTGTAATCATCAGGCTCAGGAATCCTGTGAAAGGCTGTTTGGGAAGTGCTGCGCTACTTTGTGTCAACTAATCCAGGGGGTTTATCTGCATCTAAACCAGGATAAAGAAATCTGTGTTAATCAGAGAAACGGGACTAAATGCACTTGAACACTTTAGCGCAGTGCAGTGCTCTTTCCAAAATTACCCCTCCAGGCTTATACCACATGACCTTGGAGGCCTGTGTCATTCGAGCTTGTGTCTCAATGAAAAATAACAGGAGTACCAATACAGAGCCTTCTACACTGTGCTACTCAAACCCACTGCCTTCCTGTAGCCCAGCACTTTAACCACTGAGATACTCAAACCTACTGCCTTCCACACTGCAGCCCAGCACTCTAACTGCTGAGCTACTCAAACCCACTGCCTTCCGGCAGCCCAGCACTCTAACCACTGAGCTATTCAAACCCACTGCCTTCCACACTGCAGCCCAGCACTCTAACCACTGAGCTACTCAAACCCACTGCCTTCCTGCAGCCCAGCACTCTAACCACTGAGTTACTCAAACCCACTGCCTTCCACACTGCAGCCCAGCAGTTTCCATTTCATTCTACCCTGCTGCTCAGTGTTGTGATCACTGAAGTACACTATTGCTAATGAGCTGCTCAATGCCACTCCATTCTGCAGTGCAGCCAAGCCCCCTGACCACAGCCTTTTCTGTTCTGTGGCAGGCGGCAGTATTTTACACAGTAAAGAAGAGACTACTGTAACTCTGCAAGAGATTCACTGTTACTGTACAAATCCTAATATTTCCTAAAACTTTTAAACAATATTTCTGTTTCACACTTCTGCCCCTGCTGCAACTGAGAGTTAGTAAAAGGAAAATCTACAGCCTAGAAACAGTATCTGTAGGACACTGAGCAGGTAAGAAATACAATACATTATTACCAACACGTGTACAACATAACCCATTCAACTATATCCAGACAGACATTTGAAAAGCCTCAGCGCTCGGCACTAACAATTAAAGCTCAGGTAAGTGGTGCTCGATAATCACCTGGCTAATTTGATGGGCCGTGAATGAGACAGAGACAAAAGCCACTTGAACTTGATGCAATGCTGATTACCTCGCTGAGAATAATTGGAGAATGCTGCAATTATCCTGCCCTGGTTATATCAAACCCAACTGGAGCACAGCATCCAAGCGAGAGGCTCTCCGAAACACAAAACCAAGGAGTGCAATAAGACCTGTAAACCCTAACACAGCAGAGGCTCCATCTGCAGAGCAGCGGTCCACAGCTGGAGCACAGCGCAGAACCAGCGCAGCCTGCTGATGATCAAGTCACACAAATGAAGGGCTGTTACTCCATCTGCCAGTGCCAGCAGCAGTGACTAAGCTACAGTGGCTGACCCTGAGAAAGATTCAATGCAGGGATAGTTTTAGAAGAGTGCAGCTGAACCTCTCAATAGACCAGTTGTCATCTTTCATTTGTTCATACAAGCAAAATAGTATTACAGTGCAATGCAGCAGTCCCTCTTAGTAACACAGCATGCACGAATGCATTCAGTGACACGTAACCATTTGTGTAGTTTTTAAAACCACGCCCCTCTAATGACGTAACAGCAAATCACATTGAAGATGATCCGGAGCAGCATTTCCGAGAGACAACATGAATGCCACTTCAGTACATCTGTCTTCTCTTGTCAATGACAGCCCTGATAAGGGCAGGGACATTCTTAGAGCAGGCTATAGAGCATATTCACAGTCCATGATACCATTAAACCAAGCCAATAGTCACAACAGCTTACACATTTATTTGACACTTCAGTACCTGGTGAGCTGCACACAGTGTTCATGCCAGTACTGCACCTGTCCACTCCCTTTAAGCGCCGCAGAGTTTGGGAGCTGCACACAGTGTTCATGCCAGTACTGCACCTGTCCACTCCCTTTAAGAGCCGCAGAGTTTGGGAGCTGCACAGTGTTCATGCCAGTACTGCACCTGTCCACTCCCTTCAAGCGCTGCAGAGTTTGGGAGCTGCACACAGTGTTCATGCCAGTACTGCACCTGTCCACTCCCTTTAAGCTCCGCAGAGTTTGAGAGCTGCACACAGTGTTCATGCCAGTACTGCACCTGTCCACTCCCTTTAAGCGCCGCAGAGTTTGAGAGCTGCACACAGTGTTCATGCCAGTACTGCACCTGTCCACTCCCTTTAAGCACCGCAGAGTTTGAGAGCTGCACACAGTGTTCATGCCAGTACTGCACCTGTCCACTCCCTTTAAGCGCCGCAGAGTTTGAGAGCTGCACACAGTGTTCATGCCAGTACTGCACCTGTCCACTCCCTTTAAGCACCGCAGAGTTTGAGAGCTGCACACAGTGTTCATGCCAGTACTGCACCTGTCCACTCCCTTTAAGCGCCGCAGAGTTTGGGAGCTGCACACAGTGTTCATGCCAGTACTGCACCTGTCCACTCCCTTTAAGCTCCGCAGAGTTTGAGAGCTGCACACAGTGTTCATGCCAGTACTGCACCTGTCCACTCCCTTTAAGCGCCGCAGAGTTTGAGAGCTGCACACAGTGTTCATGCCAGTACTGCACCTGTCCACTCCCTTTAAGCACCGCAGAGTTTGAGAGCTGCACACAGTGTTCATGCCAGTACTGCACCTGTCCACTCCCTTTAAGCGCCGCAGAGTTTGAGAGCTGCACACAGTGTTCATGCCAGTACTGCACCTGTCCACTCCCTTTAAGCACCGCAGAGTTTGAGAGCTGCACACAGTGTTCATGCCAGTACTGCACCTGTCCACTCCCTTTAAGCGCCGCAGAGTTTGGGAGCTGCACACAGTGTTCATGCCAGTACTGCACCTGTCCACTCCCTTTAAGAGCCGCAGAGTTTGAGAGCTGCACACAGTGTTCATGCCAGTACTGCACCTGTCCACTCCCTTTAAGCGCCGCAGAGTTTGGGAGCTGCACACAGTGTTCATGCCAGTACTGCACCTGTCCACTCCCTTTAAGCGCCGCAGAGTTTGAGAGCTGCACACAGTGTTCATGCCAGTACTGCACCTGTCCACTCCCTTTAAGAGCCGCAGAGTTTGAGAGCTGCACACAGTGTTCATGCCAGTACTGCACCTGTCCACTCCCTTTAAGAGCCGCAGAGTTTGGGAGCTGCACACAGTGTTCATGCCAGTACTGCACCTGTCCACTCCCTTTAAGAGCCGCAGTTTGGGAGCTGCACACAGTGTTCATGCCAGTACTGCACCTGTCCACTCCCTTTAAGAGCCGCAGAGTTTGAGAGCTGCACACAGTGTTCATGCCAGTACTGCACATGTCCACTCCCTTTAAGAGCCGCAGAGTTTGGGAGCTGCACACAGTGTTCATGCCAGTACTGCACCTGTCCACTCCCTTTAAGCACCGCAGAGTTTGGACAGATCTAGCTGCTGCTACCCATGCGTTATTTCACTATTTTGTTGTTTGTACTCAGACTAGGTTGTTACAGACTGTCTGTATGAAACACAATTCATCTGCGCTACAAAGCAAAAATGTGCAAAACGGAAAAGATAACAGAAGCCTTTGTTCATTACCATGCGAACAAAGTGTATCTGAAAACAGCCCAGGTGATTTTATTGCCTGCTCTGTCTTTGTATGGACTGTCTATAAAGCTCCCCCAGGAATTTCAGGGGCTTATTGTGCTGTGAAAATGAAACAATACATAAGCACATCACTTAATATTATCCCTCCTAGCCTCCTACAGCAGGGAATGCTTCAGTAGCTTGATAGAGAAAGGCCTTCCCTTGCTGCACCCTCCTTGCTTGATGATGTTCACATGCCCAGTTTACCCACTTATCTTGTGCCCCACTATTAAGTCAAATGTATATGTGCAAAAGATCTGTTTGCTTTTTCTTGTATTTATTTCATTCATTGTGTGATAGGTGTGCAGTGACAAACCACAGGATATTATCGCATGATTTGTGGAATTTATCGTTTCCATAATACTGAACACCTGACACTAAAACCAGCTATAAACCTCATTTCTTTAACATTCAGGAAGCATCTGGTTGGTGGACTGCGAGTGCCCATGCAGTGCTTTTGGTCCTTGCATGGAAGCATCATGATTCTTTGATACACAATGGGTCATTTCATCCCTAAGCTGTTGTTGTAAATCAATCAGAGCTCAGATGCAGTCCCAGAGGAAAGGGCAGAGAACACAGAAGTACAGGCTGGCAGCCGGGTGAATTAAAGTCATTTCCTGATGCTCATACTGAAGCCCTTAAGCTCACGGTGTCTTCCAGCACAAATAAAAAAAAAGGCTGGAATGATGAAGCAACACACTGAGAAACCACTTTTGTAAGATGAACAGGTTGATAAATCTGCCCTATTACACTTTGCATGAGCCAGCAATGTGTGCCAAACAGTCACGACAGAATCAATTCCACAACAGGAATATAAAAAAGATACAGACAGACCCTTTACAGCTTGCTCCTGGAGTCTAGGCACAGCTGGTGAACAAGGGCAGCGGCAGCAATAACTGCACCCTAGGGCTGGTGTGTTATAATGCGTGTTACAACACAATAGAAAACAAATCACACTCGGGTACGTACAAAACAGCTTGTACAATATATCAAAGTAAGCTTCAGCAAAACAGCTTGTATAATATATCAAAGTACGTTTCAGCTTAAGAGTTCAAACAGGTCCATTTAAAAAAATTGAATTCAGCATTACTGGAAGCATATATTGAGGTCACCACCTCCAGTAAAATGTTTTTTTTGTTTTTTTTTGCCAGGTACCCAGATGGACCCCATATTGAATTACGAGGTCTTGAGGGCATGAGCCATGTAAGAGACATGGAAGGCCTTCCTATACAAAGCAGGTTCCCTAGAAAGGCTCCATAAGAAAGAGAAACAGCAGTGCCTGCTGGGTGATGACGTGAAGGTTCTGCTGGAGAAGCTCGGTGGTCAATAACCCCACAGAACCAGAATCGATGCATCATCTCTGGAGGGACACCCAGCTGGGATGATGCGTATTGGAGCTGCTTTCGCTTCCTCCTAAGCAAGGTTCCTGTGACCAAGGGGCGAGCGTGCCAACCACTGTGTTACCATAGCAACCTCCGTTTACTTACATGATGTTTATTATGCTACTGGCTTGCTGCACACGAGCGAAAAGGAAATCTGCTCTGGTTGAGCCGTAGGGGTGTGAAGATGCACTAACCGACACGATGTGAATCCCGACATGCAGGTCTCGATAGGATATGAATCACGTACAACGATCGTGTATAATGATGTTATGATGCACTATATCAATGTAAAGAAAGTATCATGGTTCATCAGTAAGACTCCTATTGCATGCAGTTTCACTCACTTCAGGTTTTAACACAAGCTTCATCAGTCACAATGCATAGGTAACAAGCTCAGGTGTGTCTTAATAAACTGAAAGTAAAACCAGGAACGGCTCAAACTGCATTGCAATGGGAGTCGTATTTCCATCCCTGCACAATGAATCGTTACAGCCCTACTTCGCCACTCACACTTTTGGTTAAGATTTGGAGTTTAAGGTTTGCTCACTGCCGCAGTGGTGACTTGACAGTTCTTCATGTAACCTCAACTGAAGAAGCAGATGAATGAACATCATTTATACAGTGCTGTGAGAATTGTTTTCCAAAAAGCTCCAAATCGGACGTAGTATTTATTGACACATTCTGTGCACTCACACACACAGTATTAGGGAAAAGTTCTTCAAATGCAAAGTCCCTTACAAAAGATTACCATGGTAAAAGCATAGCAAAGTGTAATAATGCATTGTGAAAACACGGTAAAGCACAGGAAAGCATTGTAAAGAATAACGAGGTATGGTAAAGCACATCATAAACACGGCAAACTAGGATAAACTATGGTAAATATTGTAACCACTGGAAAAGCATGGGAAAACTGCAAAAATACCATGCAAAAATAAACACACAGTACTGAACATGAAGGCTGTGATCAAATATTATTGCATTCAAGCCAGATTCCATGCTTAATGCTGTACACCCTGTGCAGTACCTTCATATACAGCCCGTCACATCTCAATGCCAGCATTATGCTAGTCATCATGGCCCCTAACAAATATACAAACTAATTCCTAGTCCAATAAATCTAGACGCAATTATTTCAAACAACTTAGCAGCAGCAGCAGCAGCAGCAGCAGTACTTCCCTTCTCAGATGGAATGATCCAGTCGCGTTTCCAGATTACTTTTTTTTCTCGGCTTCCATTTCATGTTCAACCTTTTCAACCTGACATTTAAATGCCAGCAGCCGATCAGAACGTCTGGAGTAATCCTCTTGCTGATAAAGACACTTTGATCAGTCTCATTATGTCAGGAGGCTGGCTGGGTGCCTCTGCAGGAAGGGAGAGAGGGAGATGCCGGTTCCTTAGCTGCAGCTCAAGTTTGAATTGCAGAGAATCAAAAGGGTTTTCCAGTGTTGTCAAACCACTGACTGAGCGGATTTAGTTGTACATTTCCCAGTGAGATCAGATGGCAGTGGTGGCGTTGTAGCTTAGCTTATGTTAGATCAGCCTCAAGACAATAATATTTAACATAATTTCCCAATTAAAATGTCATTTACATTTTAGTTTACGTCAATAGCTGAATATAGCTTACTGTAGGGTTATCTCACTGCAGTGTCCTGCTGTGCAATGTAAAACAAGTATGCCAGTGATGCAGCCCCTACTGCAGCTGAAAACACACAATTAAAGGTCAGGTGCCAGTGCTGGTGTATGAAAACAGACATGACTGAAGGTCTGTGGACGTCTCTGATACTGTTCTCCAAGTCAATCGCCTCTTTACACCCAGGAGCTCGACTGCGGATGAGTTCACTGTGCGCCTGGCCAGTAGGGTGTGCTGCAGCATGGTGAGGTTACTCAGTCTGTGATCATCATAATCATAATAATAATAATAATCTTTATTTTTATATAGTGCCTTTCATACAGGACCACCATCACAAAGCACTTCACAGAGGTAGGCTGTGAACTGTGCATTATATGCAGAGTCACTTACAACAGGACATTGAATTAACATCTCATCCACAGGATGGAGCACAAGGAGTTTAAGTGACTTGCTCAGGGTCACACAGTAAGTCAGTCAGTGGCAGAGGTGAGATTTGAACCGGTGACCTTCTGGTTACAAGCTCTGGACTTTAACCACTGGACCACACTGCCTCCGAACAGGGACTGGCTATAAATTCTGCAATTAAACTCTCACGCTTTAACATCCCTTTCATGAATTATATTGACGTTTAAAATAATTGTTAATCAATAAGTGCATTATTCCTATAGCAGTCTGTGAATGCAAGGCAGATACTGATTCCTAACCCCCATGAGCACCAGAGCCAATGCGACGCGCTCCCTGTGGAATCCTCAAATCAACGACCTTGCTCCCCTGACTGTAAGACTCCCCCCGCACACCACGTGGCCGTGCCTTTACTGTACAAGGGAAGGCGCTCCCCTGACTGTAAGACTCCCCCCGCACACCACGTGGCCGTGCCTTTACTGTACAAGGGAAGGCGCTCCCCTGACTGTAAGACTCCCCCCGCACACCACGCGGCCGTGCCTTTACTGTACAAGGGAAGGCACTCCCCTGACTGTAAGACTCCCCACACACACCACACGGCCGTGCCTTTACTGTACAAGGGAAGGCGCTCCCCTGACTGTAAGACTCCCCCCGCACACCACGTGGCCGTGCCTTTACTGTACAAGGGAAGGCGCTCCCCTGACTGTAAGACTCCCCCCACGCGGCCGTGCCTTTACTGTACAAGGGAAGGCGCTCCCCTGACTGTAAGACTCCCCATGCACACCACGCGGCCGTGCCTTTACTGTACAAGGGAAGGCACTCCACTGACTGTAAGACTCCCCATGCACACCACGCGGCCGTGCCTTTACTGTACAAGGGAAGGCACTCCCCTGACTAAGAGCTCAGACTACAGAAGGGTGCCTCCATTCCGAGCATCTCCATACCTCTACACTTGATCTATACAGCTCATTGATACATCAGCGTTCTTGTGTCAAATGCACTGGCCCATGAACACCCATTGCTGAGCATGCCACTCGACTACCACCCCTCCCCCTGCAAAAAACATGAAGAAACCTCACGGTGTAATGGGATGAGTAAGTGTCACCAGGGTTCTGCAACTAGCATGACGTGCTTTATAGCTTTGCGCTAAACAGAATGTGCTTTTAAAGCAGGATTGTTCCTAAGCTGAGTCAGTTTTTCTGCCTACAGCAGCCTCGTTCCACAAAGCATGCGATTCATTGCACACTCCAGCCTCAATGCTCCCTTTCATTGTATATCTTTCTTTCTACGTCTTGGGAGAATTTTCCCGCCGAGCGGATTTAGCTGTATATTTCACAGCGAGATCACACGGCAGTGCTGGCGTGGTGGCTTAGCTTAGATCGGACTCAAGACTCCACTCTCAGAACTTGAGAGCAAAGGGGTAAAAAATAAAAAATAAAATAGGCACACCAGCAAAAGCACAATGAACTACAGATCACAGGTTTGCATCACTGCACAGCAGACAATGACATTCAAGGTTATCTCTGCTTTTAAGAAGTTATCATTTACTGTTCTTTAAAGCTGGTAAGTCAGTGCTGTATCACAACAAAGTCACCACGTCCTGCACCCACCAGAAGTCTCTGAAAAAATACATATCAACAGGTTCCTTTATTTAGCCCCTGATTTTTGTACCAACTTGACGTAAAGAATGTTTAAACCAAGTTTCATCACAATTGGATTAGGGGTCCTCTAGATACAGGTAAAAACGTAGTTAACATAGAAATAGTCACCGTTTTTCTTTATATAAAAAAACACACAATTCAGACTATCCAGAATTGATTGCTGACGCTGAGCTAATCATTCTGCACTGAAATAGCAGCCTCCTGCTCCAACAGCCCCCCCCCCTCCCCTCATTAAAGTAGCTCAGGCTACACTGTCCTCTGAAATTCATTTTATTAAGACTCATATTGAACACTGACTAAGACTCACAGAGTACAGCTGGTTAAATCTGCTGGATCCATTGATTAGTGCTATTACACAGTAAGCACCGGGACTGAAGAAATCCAGACTAAACCAGTCGTTTTGTGCATTGAAAGAAGCATAATAGCAAGGGGGGTAATATATGACTGCAGGGCTGTCAGACACAAACAAGCCTCCCTTTCAAACCTATCAAGCTAGTGTACTCTCTGCATCAGTCCCTGCTTGCCAAACTGGATCTATGAATAGATCGGACTTCAGGACAGGGGGGCTTCAGTAGCAGGGACATTCAATCCTGCAGAACACAGCTTCAGCAGTTTAAACTGCAGGGTTAGAAACATACTCGTGCTGAAGCCCGGCCTGGATTTCAGATCTGACCTGGGTTAGGTATTATTGCTCTGTTCTTAAAGCATGAACAAGTCTCACCAGATAGGAGCTATGAGGGAGGAACAACTTATTTAACATCAAACTCCTGGCTCCTGATCATTTTTTTTTTATTATTTTTTTATTTAGTAGTCACCAATTAGTTTTACCTTGTTTTTCTCCCAATTTGAAATGTCCAATTGTATTTAGGATCAGCTCACCGCTACCACCCCTGCGCTGACTCAGGAGCAGTGAAGACGAGCACACGCTGTCCTGCGAAGCGTGTGCAGTCAGCCGACCGCTTTTTTTTCACTCTGCAGGCCCGCCATGCAGCCAACCCAGAGCTACAGCATCGGAGGACAAGGCAGCTCTGGGCAGCTTACAGGCAAGCCCACAGGCGCCCAGCCAGTCTACAGGGGTCGCTGGTGAGCAGTGAGCCAAGGACACCCTTGCCGACCTAAGCCCGCCCCCCCGGGTGGCGCTCAGCCAATTATGCGCCGCCCCCTGGGAGCTCCCGTCCACGTTCGGTAGTGGAATAGCCTGGACTCGAACTGGCGACGCCCAGGCTCTAGGGCACATCCTGCACTCCTCGCGGAGCGCCACTCGGGAGCCACTGCTCCTGATCATTTTAATAATATATTTAAATGAGGGCAGTTCTGAAACCCAGGACTGGGTGCAGGGAGCCATTGGGAGTTTCTAAACCTGAGCCGACTATCATTTGTCAACGTCAGGTTTTAAAGGAAAAGGTTAAAGGTGAAGGTCATTGGTGTTGATTGGGCTAAATTTACCATTCCAAGATGAACCAGTGAAAGTGTTTCTTCACTTGTTTTACTTGGAAAGATAAATTAGCCCAATGCTGATGGTCAGCACCTGTTTTCTATGGAGAGCTCAATCTGAATGATTGTGCAGCACTACCAGCTTCTCTGCTGCTCTGTTTCGAGGGCACTGAATCCATCAGCAGCAAGGTTTCAAAATCTCCTCAGTGCTCCTTGGCTCACCGCCTCTCCAGAGCAGAGGTTCAGAAAACCAATTAGCTGGCTATCAACTGGAAATGTTGCAAGGAATTCCACAACACTGGGAAACAGCAACATCTGCACCAGCTGTCAGAGATATATTTATGTATTTGTGAGTGGCGTGGCGGATTTGGTTGAGCAAGGATGGAAATACAGTAAGACTCCTATTGCATAGCAGTTTCACCCATTCCAGGTTTTACTACCACTTGCTTAGCCACGGTTTACTGGTAACAAGCTCAAGTGAATCTTATTAAACTCATACTAAATCCAGGAATAGATTTTCTTTTTTTAAATTTTAAAAAGTCTCAAATAATATATATATATATATATATATATATATATATATATATATATATATATATATATATAAACACAATGCTTGGAGCAGCACTGTTGAATGATTTTATTTGTGTCAATAGTATTGTATTGTTAAATTTGTGTGTTATTATAAACTGACATTATCAATATGAAAGAAAGAACTAATATTAAAAAATGTGTATACTGTAGTAAAGACATACCAATACATTGTAAACTATGGAACAAACAGTTTTAAATGCATACGCAGTAATCTGCAAATTTACGATACAGTAATTACATTCTATAGGAATGCCTATACAAAAGCACCCACATCAAACACAGAAACACAGTTTCTAGTGTGATAGTGTTTGATAGTTAGGATACAAGGCATCACATTTGAATAGTTTAATGACTCTGATGTCTCTTATGCGTTTGGTACTAGTGTTGTACCATGAACAGATTGATTTTACTTTTACAAAAACAATCGTGATAAATCTCACCCCAATAACAGTACAGCTCGTCTTCAAAGATTGCAGGTGCCTGGCAAACTATTGCGCATCGCGATGCAGGAGCACTTGTGAATCGGGTATCAGGCGCGTTTTCTAATGGTTATAACATGAGCAGTGTTGGTATAGCAGAAGATGTCAAGTAAATGAACGGGTATTCAATCGTAAAAGTTCTACCGACCACGTTCACGACGCACGGTGCAGAACTCGAGCAAGAAACTTGAAATCCAAGCTGCTGCACTAAAATAATAAGACGCGCGCACTGTTCTGCTGTTTCATACTAAATATGTTATTACACAGCAATACAAACAGAAAAGAGGGCATGAACACACTTACTCTACTGCTTTTACAGCTGTTCATCTCTGCAGGGCTGAAGCAACAACTGATCAAAGTTCTACTCCCCAAATCCGTCTGCGACTCGAACTGCAATCTAAAAAACGGCCCTTCTCCCGTGGTGCGGGGTACAGCAGCAGCAAGGTTTCCTAACCAGTGCAGGCGCAGGTCCCACCTCCGGCAGAAACACCGGTATGCCTCCGTCTCGTCATCTGATCGCGCTCATTCCTCCACTATACAAGTATTAGGACACTATGACATTTTACTATTCACGTTATAAGTAACACTAGCACTAGGACTATAGCCAGCTTTGGTTTCGAGGTACAGAAATCTCCCACCGGCGCTGGGAATGACTTTGGTCCAACACTGCGGTGTTGAGTCAGGCAGCAGCGCCGGGGAGTAAGTTCTAATAAAAACAGCTTTTGGAAGTCCACAAAAATCCCCTGAGTAAACGAAGACAGTGAGAGAGATAGAGGAAAAACGACGTGGAAAGGCAGGCCAGTCAATGAAAGAGAAACAGGGAGTTAGTGAGTGCGCAAGTCAGTCTTTTCCAGCCTATACCCTGCCCGGCTCGGCTCTCTACCCTCACATCGGCTAATCTTCACAGCAAACGTGAAGAGAAGCAGGCATTACATCATCGCTGAGCTAACAATAGCAGCGGAGAATCGGGGGGAATATGAGAGAGAGAGAGAGAGAGAGAGAGAGAGAGAGAGAGAGAGAGAGAGAGAGAGAGAGAGAGAGAGAGAGAGAGAGAGAGAGAGAGAGAGAGAGAGAGAGAGAGATGCACACATCCATCCATGCAATGACAATGCATGCATGCATTATGTATACATACTGTCAATATTAAAATAAAAGCAGTACACTCCAGTATTGGGGTACTCACTGCATACATACAATAGAATAGACAGTGTATAGTAAATCTAAATATACTGTATCTTTTTCACTGTGCTGTATTTATTATTATTATTATTATTATTATTATTATTATTATTATTATTATTATTATTATTATTAAAAATAATAATATTTACAAGTGGAAGGTGTATGTTATTGAAATGTTCAGGGGCAGGGCAGTCAGTTCAGAGCACACTGCTGGCACCTGGTCATGTCAATAACCTACCTATAAGGGGAGTTCTGAAAGCCAGGACTGGCTGCAGGGCGAGTGAGAGCTTCTCACCCTCTTACACTGTGTTCTAAGACCGTACCAGTGAATTCCAACTGCAGCTGTTTGAGGTTACTGCCCCTGCAGTGTCTATTCCAGAACAGTCCCTACAGCCGGGGTATTAGAGACTGGATCATACGGTTAACATCCCTGTGACCAAAATCAGGGCTGCAGCTGTGCAAAGGTCAGGATGCATTATTAAAACTACCACAGTATGCAGACAGACCAGAGCTAATGAAATAGGATTGCAAGAGACCTCCCAGCTGGCCCAGTGACACTGAAGAATCCTGCAACAACAGCCTTGTTCTTGAATGTACATTCAATATAAAGTGTGAGCTGTGATGTTGTTCATTTCAATTGGATTGGACTGTCTCTGTGTTTCAGACCTGTCCTGGCTAACAAAGCCCTTGCCAGCCTGTTTCACAGATCTTGATTAACACTTCCATTCCTAAGATAAATACTAAATAGCTAAAACATATCAAAATTCTATAGTGTCCTATAATAGTCTAATTGACTGGTCTTAATTGAGGGTTTTCACTATATACCTGCAGTCAATGCAATTCCTCACATATTGAAATATTTAAAATTGCACTACACACAAACTCCATTCTGATTAAAGCTGCAGTTTCTTCCTCTTGTAAATAAGATGCAAACTCTTAATATATACAGTAATGCTTGAGATGCAGTAATGAAGACCAGTTTGCAGTAATGAAGACCAGTTTGCAGTAATGAAGACCAGTTTGAGGTGCAACAGCATCATTTATCAGTTCAGAACATGAGAGGCAGGGGTCTGGTCTGCACCTGCCCGAGCGGTAGGACTGAGATCATTGCCACACAACGGGGACCCAGACGTCTCAACATTACCCCCCATTTGACTCACAAATTATTTAATCACTTTGCAATTAAGGATAAGAGAGGCCGAAGGTATGGGGTGAATGCAGCTGTGTGAAATTAAAGATGCAATTCAAGCCCCAGGGCTGTAAGCATCCAGGAGATCTTTCACAGTGATACATCTCTTCATTACCTTCTCTCCTAAAGCCCCTTTTCAAGCAGCATGAAACACTGCGAGCAAACAAGCGATCAAGGACCTCTCCTCACCCCAACACATTTCCGATGCACTAAAGGCATGACAGAAACGTCACCTAGGATATCTCAGCATTGCTTTATTTACTGAAGACATCCTAGGAGATGTGAAGCTTGTGCACAGCTGGCCTGTGTTCCTTGTGCTCTCTTACTCTTGATAACATAGAGTGTGTCTCAGAAGTCAAATCCTACCCTGTACCGTACATCGTCCGTGCCGGAGGAAGGGCAAGAGGGTGCTAGGAATACAAACTAGACCAGCTTTACAAAACTGAGCACACTCATTTTCCTTTCCTTTCACGAGGATGACATTCCAAAACGCACCTGTCAGGGAATACATTAGTAAGCCTGGCTGGAATAATGCAGCATAACTCACAGATCCAGAGCAGCCTGCCAAGAGTGCAGAGCCTGGATAACTAGCAGACTAGCAGCAGTTGCTAAATGAATCTCGCTACTATACAGACTATACAATCTGAGCAATGCTACAGCCACCATGATTCCACCAAATATATACACACATACAGACATGCTCAAATTTGTTGGTACCCCTCCACAAAAAACGAAGAATGCACAATTTTCTCTGAAATAACTTGAAACTGACAAAAGTAATTGGCATTCACCATTGTTTGTTCCATATTTAATAGAAATCAGACTTTGCTTTTGATTTTTTATTCAACATAATATTGTAAATAAGAAAACAAATGAAAATGGCATGGACAAAAATGATGGGACCGCTAACCTAATATTTTGTTGCACAACCTTTAGAGGCAATCACTGCAATCAAACGCTTTCTGTAGCTCTCAATGAGACTTCTGCACCTGTTAACAGGTAGTTTGGCCCACTCTTCCTGAGCAAACTGCTCCAGCTGTCTCAGGTTTGATGGGTGCCTTCTCCAGACTGCAAGTTTCAGCTCTTTCCATAGATGTTTGATAGGATTCAGATCAGGACTCATAGAAGGCCACTTCAGAATAGTCCAATGTTTTGTTCTTATCCATTCTTGGGTGCTTTTAGCTGTGTGTTTTGGGTCATTATCCTGTTGGAGGACCCATGACCTGCGACTGAGACAGAGCTTTCTGACACTGGGCAGTACGTTTCGCTCCAGAATGCCTTGATAGTCTTGAGATTTCATTGTGCCCTGCACAGATTCAAGGCACCCTGTGCCAGGCGCAGCAAAGCAGCCCCAAAACATAACCGAGCCTCCTCCATGTTTCACTGTAGGTATGGTGTTCTTTTCTTTGAAAGCTTCATTTTTTCATATATGAACATAGAGCTGATGTGACTTGCCAAAAAGCTCCAGTTTTGACTCATCTGTCTAAAGGACATTCTCCCAGAAGGATTGTGGCTTGTCAGTATGCATTTTAGCAAATTCCAGTCTGGCTTTTTTATGTTTTTAGAATATCTTTGTTGAATAAGCAATAATTCATCTCTTTTCACAGCTTCTTTGCTTTATTCTATGACATACCAAAGGCATTCAAGTATACATGATAAAATAGCTTTTAATTTCATCACTTTTCAGGAGGAATGAAGCATTATTTCAATGAGCTGTAAGGGTACCAACAAATTTGAGCATGTCTGTATTTCCTCATCCCCGATTCTTCATCCTGTGTAAGGCTGCCCCTTCAGCACTGTGGTCACTTTAGATTTTACCCGATTTAGGGTCCTGTGGCCGCATGAGACCTGCGGCCCATATTAGACTGCAAGCAAGCAAGCACGCCCTTCCAACACAGGTCCGGCAAGCCCACCTGCAAAACTATAATCTCTCATATTCTCATTGGATGCCTCCTTCTTACTGCATGTGTCTGTCCGCTATTCAGCTGTATTGTATTCCAAACAGCAATCAGATCAACCTGCATCTGTTTAAAGGAACAGCACTCTTTCATTCATTTCCATTTCACACGTGACAGAAATACCCAAGCTCACCCCATGCTGGCGGAGGCTTGGTCTGCTGAATGCACTATGAAGACTAGGAGATGCTCATTTGAACTCCAGCTCAGCTCTGGCTGTCTCGAAATGTGGAATTCACTGTCTCTGGAAATGATCACTAGAAAAACAAGCCAACCAAAAAAGCAGGCTTTATTATTGAGATCACATGAACAACAACTGCAGCTTGGTCCTGGGTTTCTGAACTACCAACAATGAAGTACATTACTGAAATGATCAGGTGCCAGGAGTCTGAGACGTTACAGTAGGGACTGCAGCTATCATCAGTCAGGTTCACCCCAGTCCTCAGCAGAATAAACATCCACCCTGCTTAATCAGATTACAGGCTGCAATCCAGGAATAGCTGGGAGACGTGCAAACCTACGTACACAGTGCACAGGGGGTAACAAGAGCGGATTTCAGCACTCGCTAAACCAAATAAGAAATAAAACTGGCCTGCAGGGGCTTAAAAGAAATCCATGGAGTTTCACCAAAGCAGGACCAGCGAACAGGCTGCCAGTTTGGTTATACTGCAGATTTTAAAAGCTAGCATTTTATAGAGCAAAGAGGTTAATAAAACACAGTGGGACCTATTTACAAAAAGTTTACTCCAGTCTTTCTTTCATTTAGTGAAAGTGGGGAAAAACAACTTTAAAGTTACATAATGTGAGCCAAATGACTTGAGAGAGCTCAAGTCTTAGACCTTGAATTATATTACTTAGTAACAGTATTAGATTCTAGTTTAGCAAAATTTTAAATTGAACATCTTTCAATAAGAGTAATTAAAGAGTGGATTAAACCCAGTATAGACCCCAGGATCTCCTGGTTTCATTTTACCACAGTGAATAAACCATAGGAAAAAGGTTAGCACCAGCTCCATCGTCCAGGCAGCAGTTACACAATGTTGGCATCTCCCTGCCTTGTGCTTCGCATGCAAGCCCCCACAGAGTGAGGCAGCCTGTGAAAGACGAGAGCCAGTGTTCAAACACACCTGCACTGTCTGAGAAAATCCTGGACGAGTGCCAACCCTGCAGGTAAACAAACACAGACAGGAGACAAAGAGCGCTGCCTCACACAAACACGTCCCCGCGAGGAGAGCCTGTGTGCACTGCGAGGCTGGCGAGAGAGGCTGCCAGCACCCGGCTAGCTCACCCACGTGGAATATTCCAGGGGCAATGCATCCACCTACAGGTTTGTGATGGTGGGGCAGGTGCCCCTTTATCAAGCAATCTGAAATTAAGAAGGCGTCCAAAAGGGTCGAGTCAAATGATAAAAAAAAACAAACTCACTTCCCAGCTTTAAACTCAACCCTCAATGGGATTTTCTGAAAAGTGTACAGACGCCTAATGTGGTTTTTCTTTTTCATTTAAATACCAAACCAATAATGATGTTGTGAACATCCTCTCTGCTGTGGGAGAGTCATTTTTCATTGACTCGACAGAGATGGGAACTTCCCTTTGTGTTTAAAATTGTGAATGACCTGTTTCTAACCCTCTCCAAGCCCATCTGCTCTTCAACTCCACACACATAACCAGAATGGCTCGCCAGCAATTACAGCACAGCATCCATTACACAAAACATAAATGCAGATTTGATTTTTTAGTACAGTGCATGACGACGACCCAGGCTTTCCACATTCCCTTCATTTTAAGCTGTGCCAAAAAAGTCCTTTCATCTAAGTTACATATCCGAGTATGAATTTAAAGTAAAAAAGGAAAATATGAAAAATATGATTGGCTAGCACTAGAATGCAGCAAATGGCTTTTTCACAAATGGTTGGTCAGTCAATCAATTATCCCCCTGGGTAAAAAAAAACAAAAAAAAACTTTACTATCACTTTTTGTTTTTTGAAATCCAACTAAGTAAGGTTTTGTAGTTTCAAATGTGTCACCATAACAATGAAGACCCAAGTCCCATGCAAGTTCATAACCCCTGAGCTCCAAGCTAGTGCCATTGGAAGCACACACTGTTACTTTTTCCTCTAGATTAATCCTCAGAGAATGCACAATTGAAGAAATAGTCAATTTGGATAGAACTATGTGGTACTTTAACCTCACCAAAGTGGCCATAATGCTCAAACGTATGACAAATGCAACTTCAAAAATCCCTGGATACCAACATATTTTGCTTGATGCTTGTAGAACTCCTCAACATCTATCCAAACATATCTTTGGGTGATTTTTTGGAGTCCCCCCCACGCAAGTTATTACAGCCTAAATTTGGTACAAATAGCACAAATTCAAATTTCAAGGGGGTTTAATGCCCAGTGGTGGGACTTGAAACCAAAAGTTTTTCACAGAATTTGGAAGACTGGTTCCTAAGGTTCTTACAGCAATACTTACATTTTAGGATCCACATCCCCTACAGGGTAAAGGGTTGGGCTGAAGTTCAAATAAAACTCGTCAGTTACCACTCGTCTGGCAACTTGCCAGAAGTGAGTAGGGTGCTCCTAGTATTCTTTTCTGAAAAGCCCTGTTCAATACGAGTAGAACGAGGTGCTGCACATGATGGTAGCATCTAAATTGCACCCAGGGTGATTTTTCTGGTCAAGGTCCCTTTCTCACTTTAGGTTGAACTTTGCAAGGTCACAGGTCGAAGGGGAAATTAAAAAAAATAATAATGGCTATCATTTCTGAACTCAGCGTGTCTGAAAACCCCCAGGTGAATTGTTCTAGGAAAATCTGAGATGGCCGGGCAATGGCACTGATTGAGTTGGCATGGACATACTGTACAATACCTGCACTATTAACCCGTTGTCTGGAATGTGCTCCCCACTGGAAAGGGGAACTGGTTTGAGAGGACAAAACCAATATGTTTGCCTCTGATTTGTCACAATGTCAAACACAGGGCGGGGCCTACAAATGTGACTGTTGCTTGAAATCAATAAACACCAAACAGGGAGTCTAGGGGATCTGATCCAAGCTCCCTTACAAAAAACAGTAGAAGAATGGGACAATAAACAGGACTGTCCTTTTCATGAATGCACCCTGAGCCGCAGTCTGGGGTGAAGTACATTCCCCACAGTGGGGCATTCATCTGGCAGGGCAGAGGCTGACAGCAGAACAGATCTACGTGTCAGTGACAGGAGAGAACAAAACGGCTGTGCTGCTTTGATTGAATATTCTCTGCAGAGCGCTAATCTCACAAAGGCAGGCTTGTACTGTACCCTGTCCAGCTAGCAGCTCAGCAGCTGGATGGGGGCCAGATCATGGGGCACAGGATTTACCAGGCAGGCATCCAGAGCGGGATGGAGAGACTTCCTCTCCAGCATTCATCAGGCTGAGCCCAGAGAGTCGAATCACTGCAGAGAGACTGGGAATGACTGGAAATCAGTCAGCCGTGCTTCAATCTGAACTAGGTGTTCTTCCAGACACACTCTAGACTTAACCGGAGTGAACTGTCCAGGTTCCTATTTTACCAGATTTGCAGGGTGTCAAGGATGTCAAAGTTTATGAAGCAAATAGTCCTGGAGATTAACCTATTCACTGTGCGTACATGAGCAGCGATGCTGTCACAGAAACAGCAGCAATCCTTGTACAGTAAATAACCTCTCCTGGAAGAGGTGTATTAAAGGGTTATTTAGGTCTAGGTCCAAATTAAAACCTAGGCTTATGGATTGTTCATGTCCACCCGTAGAAGACTACAGTCCTAGATGGATGTTTGATACAAGCCCCTTAGTCCTGCAGTAACCAGATGTATTAATATCCTTCCAGGCCGGTGTTCATATTACGTAGAGATGGATCTGTTCAACGCCTCTGTGTGCTCCTGCTGAAACTGCACAGCTCAGTTTGCTGATTGGATTTCTGCTGCTGGTAAATCCAAATGATCCCCCGGTTGGTGGTTAGCCAGGACTCCGGGTAATGCACTTTTCAGAAATTACACTCAGCCTGTCTCTCTTTAGGAAGAATGAGGGTTAATCAGGGAACAGGCTAATGGATTTAATCACCATCATTAGGATTGCAGCGCGACTGTGAAGTGTCTGTAAATTCAATGCCGAGTGAATTATCTTATCGTACAGTCAGAAAGGTGACCTCACTCTCCAGAAGTGATCATTACAATTGATTTCTTAACCACATACAGTATATATTATCGGTTATGCTAAGGGGAAAAATAAAACACACACACAAAAAAACCAGCACACACACACACATTATAATAAACAAACACAACTCTCCAGTGCTACAACAATTACCAGTTAGCCTACAATGATGTGACGTATAAATAATTCAAAACCCAACACAAACACCTGTACTCATCCCTGGAGTTGTACAGTGGCTGGACTCAACATTAGAAGCAATGCTGTGTCTAGCCGCTGCAGACCACACTTCTGTGTAAAGGGAGTGTGGCAGGGCTGAGGCCTGCCCCTGTAAATAGTGTGTATTGGTGGTGGTGGTCTGTGAATAAAACGTCTTTGTGTTTGATTAGACATGGCAAGGCTGGGAGGTTAGACTCCCCTCCCTGTCTAGTTGAAATGTCATGTGCAGCAGGTGGCCAGGTGTCAATTGACTACCGGTAACTGATAAAACGAACCCTGATCACCTGCCTTTAAAAAGGAAGACCACAGAGTGTTTAGGTTAGGGGTTAGTTTAGGGGAATTTTAAATTTATTTAGTTTGTGCAGGGAGAAGGTTCCTGGAGCGGATCCTCCCTTTTAGTGGGAGCAGTGCTCGGCCTGTGCTTGGCCACCTTTTGTTTTCTAGCTGTTTCGGCCACTGTGTTTTATTTTGTTTTTGTAATTATGTACACACGTGTGTATTTCCTTCCACACTAGGGATACCATTACTGGTACCCTAGTGGCGGCCACCAACCACTGCACCTGACTGCCTGTGTTTAATAAAACCTGGACGCCTGAGCGGCGTTTCGATATTCTCTCAGCGGATTCCCACACAGCAACAGAACACCCCTGTTACAGGGAGTTATTCAGCTTTTGGCAATGGCACAATATATATGAATATAAACTGTATTGCTACACAGTACTGCAGCTATGCACAGCAGTGTTTTAGTTAGGGATCAAGATACACACACACACACAGACACACACACACAGACACACACACACACACACACACAGACACACACACACAGACACACACACACACACACACACACACACACAGACACACACACACAGACACACACACACACACTGACACACACACAGACACACACACACACACACACACACACACACACACACACACACACACACAGACACACACACACACACACACACACACACACACACACACGCACACAGACACACACACACACACACACACACACACACACACACACACACAATGACACACACACACACAGACACACACACACACACACAGACACACACACACACACACACACACACACAGACACACACACACACACACACACACACACACACACACACACAATGACACACACACACACTGACACACACACAGACACACACACACACACACACACACACACACACACACAGACACACACACACACACACACAGAGACACACTCACTCACACACACACACACACACACACACACACACACACACACACACACAGAGACACACTCACACACACACACACACACACACACACACACACACACACACACAGAGACACACACACACACACACACACACACACACACACACAGACACACACACACACACACACACACACACACACACACACACACACGCACACAGACACACACACACACACACACACACACACACACACACACACACACACACACACACACACACGCACACAGACACACACACACACACACACACACACACACACTCACACACACACACACACACACACACACACGCACACAGACACACACACACACACACACACACACACACACACACACACACACGCACACAGACACACACACACGCACACAGACACACACACACACACACACACACACACACACACACACACACACACACACACACACACACACACACACACACACACACGCACACAGACACACACACACGCACACAGACACACACACACACACACACACACACACACACACACACACACACACACACACACACACACACAATGACACAATGTGAAAATAATCATTGAATCGTTATACTACAAAAAAAAGTGAGGCTCCTTATGAAAGTTTCCCGTAATAAAAGCATCTGTGTAATAAAGCACAGTGAAAGCATGGAAAAACATAGGTAAGCATTGTGAAGCACAGCAACCTCCAAACAGATCACTTAACTATTCCACAGGCACAGTATTAACGAGGGCACAAACAGGACAAGGGACTTACTGCTCATAAAACATATTCACTGTTCTAACCTCCGACCTCCGACCTCTTCTCTCTCTCTCAACACCCGTGTACTGCCCCTGAGAAACCGGCAGGCAGTGTGACATCATCTTCATTACATCACCACTCTGACCCACGAAACAATGCTCCTTTTCTTACAAACAGCTTCACAAAATGGCAAGGAATTTTTTTTTTTAATTTTGTGCTGAACAGGAAATAAATAACTATAATTTGGTCCCTTGTTTGTTCTTGCTAGGCTATAAACAGGATACAAGAGCATAGCTGTACAGTAACACTCACTCACAAATACATGGTGCATTTAAACCCTTAAGTAATTCAAGTTTTGTGAATGGGGTTCAGTGTATTAAAATTCTATAAAAGGACTAAGGTTCTGAGCATTGCATCAGTTACTTTGCAGGCTATTCATTCTAAAGTGCAAGTCCTTGCTTGTATTTAAGAATAGCATTCCAAGAATACAGATTAACCTGTTTTATATCACATCACTTAATATCACACCCCGTTTATTATCACGATTCTTCAAAAACCACTCGCCATGCACCATAGGTTCTTTGAGAAATTACCTCTCTTAATATCATCTCACAAACCTGCTTATTGTCACGTTTTGTGCAGCCTGTCAAATGCTGCGTGGCCAGGCTTTACTAAGTAACCACAGGATAGAATTAATTTCCAACGCAACGAACAACCAATAATCATCTCGTCTGATAAACTGACATTTTGTGCAGCCTGTCAAATGCTGTGTGGGCGGTCTTAACGGGATACAGTTCAGTTACAAAACACCAACGTCACCAAATTTTTCTTATTCACAAAAAAAAGCACCAAGTGCAACACCTAATTGATATCTCTCATCAGTCAACAATTCATGCCTTTTTTAGATACAAACTGTTTAATTCCAGTCAATGATACATCACGTATTTGTCCTGTAGTACACTATATGCATTTGTTTAAATGTAAAGAATGACTAAATGTACAGATTAAAACACTGCTCTTTAATTCACCATTAGTTTTCTAGTGGAAATATAATGACCCATGACAATTATGATATAAAGTGGGTTAACCTGTAGAATGGGTTCATCTTCTGAGAGGCCAAAACTCGCACACTGCTTCTGAAGAGAACCGAAACAAGAGCAGCAGTGCTGACGCCGGCCCGCCAGAGCTCAAGACGTGACCTCCTCCGCTCCATCTTGATCTCACTTTGTCAGCAGCAACATGGCTAGGCAGCCCATTCCATCCCCTCACCACTCTCTGTGTGAAGTAGGGTCTCCTTCCCTCTGTCGTGAGTCTATCTCCACTTCATTTCCATGTGCTCTGGTCCTGGTTTCTGTACTGTGTTTAAAGTAATGGTTTATTACTTTGAAAAGATTGAAGCACACATATAACTGACCTTACTGTCGTTTCACAGTAGTCGTTCAATAATCTGGAGTAACAGGGCTTCCAGATTGTAAACCAGTATTAATTTTTCTGTTGCAGCAGTCCACGCAGGCACTGCCAAAAGACGAGCTGCGATTTCCAATTACAGGCCGAGATTCCGTCTGCAATGCAGGGTTCCCGGGCACCCGACACAGTCATTATGGTCACTGTGTGTGAATAATTTGTATTTGGAGTGAGAACTGGTCTCACAGCAGCTAAACTGAAATTTACAATGTTGTTTTCTTGAAAACGGCTCTCTGCTCCTCTAGCAAAACAGGGACCCTGTGGGAGTTTGAGCAGAGAAGACAGGCTGGCATCATGGGGGTACAATACATCATGGGTGGTCTTCCTACCTAAATATCCTAAAGTTGGTGGACCTGCTTTTTCTCATGAATCTGAAAAGTTCCCAATCATACATCCTTCTGCACAACCAATCACAAGTAAGACAGTAGTTTGTTTACATTACAAAGTTAGCTTCAGTTGAACATTCCCTTCCCTGTACAGTCAGACCCTTTAAAGCTGTGGTTCCCAACCCTGTCCTGGAGACCCCATGTGTCTTCTGGTTTTCATTCCAGCTGAGCTCTCAATTACTTAACTAGATCCTTAACTGAACTAAAAATTTGCTTAATTAGACCTTTTTAATTGTTCTCAGCTCTGAAAAGGTTGCAGATTTCAAGTTACTTATAAAATGTTATATAACTTGAAATCTGCTACTGTTTAAGAACAAGTAAAAAGGTCTAATTAAGTAAATTATTACACAGGTACCAAGAAGCTGCTGTTTGTCAACGTTACATATCAAATATTTGCATATCCTGACTTAAAGCAACACAAAAGTGAATATCCAAGTTCAGACCAACCTCCCCTCTTAATGAGAGGTAGGAAACTGGGTTTCAAAGCATTACCATTACAAACCCCTCCAAATACACAAATAACCTTTTACAGTAAAGGCCAATAGGAGTGAAAGTCAAATCCATTCCAGCAGAATCTATCCCTATTCGGTCTCTGATGTTTTTCAAAGGAAGCTCAGGCATTTCAAATGGCTGCGGCTCACATTTTCTTGACACAGACGGACCATTCACTCTCTGAGGAGCCCTTGGGTGAGGCAGCGATGGAATCAGAGTCCTTCTCCAGAAGAACAGAAGACTCTTTTGTCTCAACAGTGCGTAGGCATAAGACAAGAGTAGCGGATCAGAATTTCAATACAAATGACAAAGTTGTTCAGTTTTGTTTCAGTGTTGTGTGTTGCTCTGCTGTTACGGATCCCGTCCCGTGGGTGAGATGAGGTTAAAAGCTCTATAACCACGAAGGCAGACGAGCCTGGCTTTTCTGTTGAAACATATCAGGGACTCAGAATCACTGTCAGTGTTTAAATCAAGATTAAAGACCTATTTGTTTGACAGGGCATTTTAGTTTTTCTTTTATTTGTGTCACACAGAAGGCTCTTTGTAAATCCTATTGTATTGTGCAGTGGCACCGGAGAAGCGCAGGAATCACTCCCTAGGCAGGTAACCCAGAGCACAACGGCTCATCTTTATGAAAAACATTTTTTCTACAGTACTGCAGAATGTTGTCAGATGGCAAACAGAAGGGAAAATGGCTGGGGTACCCTAAACTGGAGAATTATTTTGGGAACTGGGAATCTCTATCCTACACCCATTCACAACGTTCCCAGCAAGGTGAGAGGACACTGAAATGGTTTGAGTACTGCAATGTTACTGCCCATCTTCTGATTCGACCTTGTACAGTTTCATCGGCTGAATGTTTTCATTTTGTTTATCTCTACAACAGCAGTTACTTGGCCTAGTGATCCTGTGGTAGTGCAATGCAGTCAAGGCTGGCCAGTGGCAGGAATAGCAAACACAGAGGTGGAAGACAGCAGTTCAGCGTGTCTGCACACTTTTATTAAAAAAAACAAAAAGAAACAAAAGATTTAAACAGACAAACAAATCAAAACCCCACACCCAAGCAGAGCTATCATGGTGTAGAGGCAGGGAGCACAACTTGCTGCTCCCAGTCCTTTCCCGAAACCAGGGAGGTGGCCCTTCCACTCCTGGTCTGTGTTTCTGACTTATTTCTGATGGGCTGGGATTTTAAATTTAAAATATACAAACTTTATTCATAATATAAACACACACACAATCAAACTATTCGCATGCTGGGCCTCAGCCCTGCCACAGACCCTACTGAAAGACTCCCTGTGTGGTCGATTATAAAGCTGGTTTGGCGCGTGCATTATAAACCAATTTGGAAGCTGATTGTTCCCTGGACAGGTGTATGAATAATCCCCTCAGTGACAGCATAATCTCCTGTCAACGGCACGCTCTCAGATCACTCTCTTCCACATGCGCCGATTGCCTTGAACCAGTTTCCACGATCATCAGCATGCAGAACGGTGCCTCGAGATAACAATAACCCTCACTGTGTCAAAACATCTAGCCATGCTTCCCCGAGTTTCTGATGCGCACAGACACCATACCGAGACAGCCCCTTTCTGTCAGGACTCACAGACACCATACCGAGACAGCCCCTTTGTGTCAGGACTCACAGACACCACACCGAGACAGGCCCTTTGTGTCAGGACTCACAGACACCATACCGAGACAGCCCCTTTGTGTCGGGACTCACAGACACCACGCCGAGACAGGCCCTTTGTGTCAGGACTCACAGACACCATACCGAGACAGCCCCTTTGTGTCAGGACTCACTGACCTGCCTGCAGGGCTCCCAACACAAATCAGTTCTGGTTCAACACCAATCTCAGTTCAGCTACATCAGGCTAATTAAGCTTGTAGCAGATTGACGCCAGTCAATGTAATTAGTTGATTATTATTATTATTATTTGTTTATTTAGCAGATGCCTTTATCCAAGGCGACTTACAGAGACTAGGGTGTGTGAACTATGCATCAGCTGCAGAGTCACTTACAATTACGTCACCCGAAAGACGGAGCACAAGGAGATTAAGTGACTTGCTCAGGGTCACACAATGAGTCAGTGGCTGAGGTGGGATTTGAACCTGGGACCTTCTGGTTACAAGCCCTTTTCTTTAACCACTGGACCACACAGCCTCCTGATTAGGTTTAATATGAGCCCTAAATTGCTTCGGCCAATGACACGCTGCATATGTTGCAAAAAAAAGCACCCCAGTCTGTTTCACCAGTTATCCAGGGGTTCAGTATAATACCCAAAGTGTTTTAAATATGGTGACTGGGTTGCTGTGTCATGTGTGTGTTTTAGAAGAATTTATTTATTTATTTACGTTTTTTCTAGTATCTCAAAATGTAGCACGAACGAAGCCCTTCAGGGATGGAAGTATCACCCATTCCAGGTTTTAACACATGCTTGATTAGCCCCAGTGTACAGGTAACAAGCTCAGGTGTGTCTTTATAAAACTCATAGTGAAACCAGGAATGGATCAAACAGCTGTGCTATGGGAGTCTTACTTCCATCCCTGTGTTTAATAGTTATGTATAAAAACAGCTCTTTGAGACATTCAACGTGAGAAACGTATGTCCACATGTTTTTTTTTTTATAGCCTCACCTCATAAAAACACAATGCAAAGTACAACCGTTTAAAAACCCAACTGCACAGTTCTGGAATCCACTTCTACCAGTATGCTCGTCTACGTTAATCAGCCTTAAGAACCATTATTCCAGCAAAGCCCTACACAACATGCCACCCACCCCGACACATTCCCATCTGTGGGCCGGGGATACAAGCTAGGGGTGTGCTGAGACTTGCACTTGTAATTGTCTGTAAGAAGTATTTATCAGCAGGTATTGAATAAATCCATTCATTGATGTGTTGCTATTCAAAACAAGAAAAGCTGTCCTTTCCTCGTGTTTCCAATCAAGTACCAATCAATGGCAATTCATTTCAGCACTGGGTGTTTTAAGAGCCGATTGGAAGATTATTATCCCCTCATCCAGGTTGGTAAATACTTCTTAAAGGCTTTTAGGAGTACCAGTACGTTTCTGCACACACCTAATACAAGCTCAACTACACGGTCTCGACGTGTAAAGCACTGAACACAGCCTTACAGCAGAAACAAGGTTCAAATGAACATTAAAACTACAGTACAGCCTGAATTCACTGCTCACTAATAGAGCCTGGTTAACACAGGAGGCTACGTATGCAAGGTATCACAAAACCACACATTGCTACTCAGATTAACTGGCTGGTGACCACTTAGCTAATTCTAGGAACAGCCCACTGAGATGAAACACGGAAAACAGTGATAAACCAGGATATAAAAGCTACAATAATATGAAACCATGGTCAATATTGTAGCCAGGATTTAAAATTAAAATTTGAATGATGTTATAGAAATGTAGGACTTGATTTGATTAATCTCTGCTTTGCTGGATAACAGATTTGTTTATTACAGCATTTCAGTTCTGGTGAACCTGGCAGGATATACAGTAGGTTGATCAAATCAACCCTTTAGCTCAGTAGACAGTGTGAACCAGCTTGTACAGCCTTTCAGCTCAGGGGTTAAGCTGAAGGGTGAGCCCTGATCACACTGAAAGGGTTTAACATGTTGTAGAACTCGACCGTCTATATATGCATTTCACAGCCTGCACTTAGTGCTGGGTCTAGGAGTGGCTGTTTTATCAATCTAGTCAGACAAGGGATCAGACAAGGAGGAAATTCTACTGAATGAAACCCACATGGTGCAGTGGCAAGCTGAACAGCAGAAATACAAATACAAACTCCAGCTGTATACCTTTTATATGTAGTGGAAACAATCTGGGAAGCTGTCACTATCCTGCCCCTTTTAGCACATGTCCCCCAAAACATACAGTACCTCACCTTCTGCTTTATTAATGCACTGCAATTATCTGAAAACTACATTTCGAGGAAGGCACAATATTTCTGTGTGCTTTGGCTATTATTTTTATTGCAAATTATTATTGCATGAAAAGGCAATGCAAGAATTTGTGTGGGTGTGCCTGTGTGTATATGTGTGTCTGCTTGTCAGTCTATCTGTGTGTATATGTGTGTCTGCTTGTCAGTCTATCTGTGTGTGTGAGTTCTGTGTCTTTCTATCTGTGTGTGTAAGTGCTGTGTCTTTCTATCTGTGTGTGTAAGTGCTGTGTCTTTCTATCTGTGTGTGTGAGTGCTGTGTCTTTCTATCTGTGTGTGTGAGTGCTGTGTCTTTCTATCTGTGTGTGTGAGTGCTGTGTCTTTCTATTTGTGTGTGTGAGTGCTGTGTCTTTCTATCTGTGTGTGTGAGTGCTGTGTCTTTCTATCTGTGTGTGTGAGTGCTGTGTCTTTCTATCTGTGTGTGTGAGTGCTGTGTCTTTCTATCTGTGTGTGTGAGTGCTGTGTCTTTCTATTTGTGTGTGTGAGTGCTGTGTCTTTCTATCTGTGTGTGTGAGTGCTGTGTCTTTCTATCTGTGTGTGTGAGTGCTGTGTCTTTCTATCTGTGTGTGAGTGCTGTGTCTTTCTATCTGTGTGTGTGAGTGCTGTGTCTTTCTATCTGTGTGTGTGAGTGCTGTGTCTTTCTATCTGTGTGTGTAAGTGCTGTGTCTTTCTATTTGTGTGTGTGAGTGCTGTGTCTTTCTATCTGTGTGTGTGAGTGCTGTGTCTTTCTATCTGTGTGTGTGTGTGTGTGTCTGCTTGTCAGGGGGCGGTATTACCTGTAAGCTGAGTGCGATCTGGCGGATGTAGATCATATTTAAATCCTCAAGGATTCGCAGTTTCTCCTCCATGTCAGCGAATTTTTCAATTGGCATTCCACGAAGATAAATCCAAGTAATAAAAGAGAAGGAATCCCGGGTTTGGGTTTATTTCTGACCCACAAATGAGTTTATTCTTCGAGATTCTTAATTAAAAGTGCATAACACATTTGATGGTGGTTTAAGAGTTCAATTTTTTTCTTAAAACTGATCAATCAACCAGATTTATAATTTATTTTATATATAATTCAGTCCACGTACTCACTTCTTTTCAGATGCACAAAAACTCACTGGTCATTCAATTAACTTTAAACAAAACACATAAATTGAAGACAAAAGATGCTTTCTAGGAGTGTCCAGGCAGCAGCAGTGTTTTCCTGTTTCTTGTGCCTTCTGTTCATCGTTCTGTTCGCTTGCAAGCACGCACTGTGGTAACGCACGATGCTCTCTCCAAGAACTTCTTCGACTTTATCAGTGCTCGGCTGGGGGAAACCTCCCCTTCCTGTGCATTACAATATGCTACTTATTTGCTTGCTTGTGATTTCACTCCATATCTCAGAACAATTGTCTACTTGACGCGCCCACACTGTTCCCAGATTCTGAGAAGTACTGGGGTCCTTCATTTACTGTTTGCTTTGTGTCTCTCCGTGCGTCCTAATGTGACTCCGTCTGCCCCTCCACCCATCCCACGACAAAGGGCATCTCCAGCACACAACAGCCCCGCTGTGTTTTACTAAATGACCGTGGGGTTGCTGCCACAGTAGCGCACATACACGTTTTGAGCTGCTAATTAAAAATGTATATAGAGTCCCAAATAAGCAAACGATAACTGCCAAATCAGTACCCGCCTGAATAAAGTTAGTCTGTGGACTCGGCAGCTGAAATGAAAGCACCAAGGTGCCCCACACACACTCGCAGGAAGGGGGGTGTATTGTTAACGCGCTCTGCTAACACAAGGTTTAAAAATAGCAGAGCCCACGATTACCAAATAAACCAGACACCTAATTCTTTAGTGGTTATTATTATTTACTTGCGTGTTAACCGACATCCCCAGGTTAAGAAACGCGTCTGTTTCACTCAGCACAATAATAAATATATCATTGAATTTAATACGTTATAGGTGCATTGACCACCATAATCAATGTTATAGTTTAATTGATAACTATACATTTTCTCATCGTCAAATGAGAAAGAAACACAGTTCTATGAACAATGCCAGTTGTGATCTGTCAGGAGGCGAAGCGGTTTGCGTTTCATTTTACAGTCAGAAAACAAACGTGCTTACATTACCGCGGCCAATTCGGTGAAACAACGAGCCCGTTTATTACAACTGAAACAGGAAAGCCTCATTCAAACTCTGAGAAAATGTATTTGCTCAGTGCTATATAAAATCACCAGGACCAGCTAGATGTAGTTTTAATTCAGACATTTAAAAAAGGCAATTTACAGCTTAGATATATCTTCAGTCCTTCGAAACATTTCTTCCACCCTCTTAGAAATGTCCTTAATGTTTTAAATTAATTATTTACGCAGATAAATCTACTGTGTTGATTAAATATTGAAAGTGAGTTATTATGAGCAGAAGGATTCCAATACTACAATAGATCATGTCTCAATGTCTTAGACTCTGCAACATCGTTATTTCACTACAGTTGAACATTTCTAACCTCTGATTTTGCCTGTATTAGTCAAGTCTCATACACTAACAGTCTTAAACCGTTTCTGCTTATATATCTGTCACGTGATCCTTACACTATTCAAGCACTCATGCAAGCAGCTACATTAAAAACACATTATAAAGCACCAAGTTTATCGGTTAAATAATAATAATAATAATAATAATAATAATAATAATAATAATAATATTAATAATAATATATTCGTCGTCAAACACAAGCAAGATCGTAGCGCTACTGGTGCAGTCTCAGGTTTGTGTTTCTGCCCGTGATCTACTCACATGGCACTCGACTCGGGGCAAATAGGCAACAATAGTCTTCCAACAGTCCCGTTTTAGGGCTGACGGAAACCTGTCTGGAAAGGGAGTTTCACAGCTCCCTGCGTGTAGGTCTCGGAAGGAAAGTGCATTGCCGTGCGCACTGACAGATGTAATGCAAACTGAGGTGGTACGTTACTTGTCATCACCACTTTCCAATCCCTGATTAACAGTTTTCTCAAGATATTATTTCATTGTATTCCAGGTTTCTTTTGTAGCCAGTTTTGACTTTAGTTGAACAACGATTCCTGCCGGTATACTGTCACCACTCCAAGGACAATGAACTGTGCGTTATAACGGTACTCGGTACGTTTGTTTTGTTTTCAGTTCCTCAGTAATCTTTGTCCTGTTCAAATAGAAAACAACAGCTCTCCTCCTTCACACTCTCTCATTTCTCTCTCGTTCGCACTTTGCTGTAGTTTTGCTCGCCTATCTCGGTGTTCCATGCCTCAGTCTCTCTCTCTTGCACAAAGAAGTATAAGTTACAAACTCGACTATGTATCTCCTCTGACAGGAAACGACAGCCCTTCCCTGCTCGCTGGCGCGCACTCCTTCTCCCTCTGCCTCTCAACCAGCACCTCCAAGAAAGGCGATTAAACAGCCTGGCTTCTAAACCCAAATTCCTGAAACACACACACACACCGAAACACACACTAAGACACACACACACACAGAGAACTGTCTTTTACAAGCCACCCTACCAAACTGCCGTTTTTTTGTTGTTTTTTTTAACTCTTTGGACAATTCATGCCAGAAGCAATACCTTAAAACTACTCTGTTGCTAGTTTTTAGAACAATAAATTACCTGCCCCAGCTGTAATTACATTGTTTCTGCTTCTTGCTTTTCCCAAACACAGAGGCCTCCTCCCCAAAACGAGGAAGGCTGAAGCTGTCGCTCTGTGCTTAAAGAGAAACCGATACCGTTACTAGATCAGAAATAAATAAACAACTCGAGATTAGTTTCATTGACATTAAATAAAAAGGTGCAAACTTTGCAGGGGCTGATCTCATCAATTATACCCCACCAGGATAAACCCCCAAACTGGATTGTACAGCACATCGGAACAGCCTGGATTTTATCAACCACTGCAAAGGACAAATTGATGACGCAAATGGGTTGATTCCCCAGTGCTGTGAAATGCTCTAATAGTAGCTTTTGAGTCAGTTCTCTGTGTGTTTAGGCGCTAACCCAGTGTTATTTAACAAGGCTATTTACAATTGCAGGTGGCTGAACAGACCCATGCCTCTTCTCATTGCATCTGTTAGTAACAAACACTCCAGTCCTGTTCATGAAGGTGACAGGGAGCATCTGTTAGGGGAGATTGGCGCAACCACAAAAAGCTAATTTGTGTTTCTCCTTATGTTCTTGTTGTAAATAGAAGCACTTGGAGATCACACAATGAAATTAAAAGCCATGGTAAAACCCGACGTGAGCCACTCTCTCACTGCGGCTTGCGCTGTCCTAGCAGCCTTCAATTGCCTGCTCTCCAGCGAGTCTAAATATCACCCCAGTGCAGAGCCTACACCACGTCCTGCTAGGCAGGGCTGCAATCAGCCTGAGCCACAAGAAACAGGAATGATCCAAGTGGAACGATATCCTGCAAGCACACTGAAGCTTCTCAGAGGGGAAGACTCTCTACAGGTGCTGCTCCTGTCTGAAGTTTGCATCACACTCTGATTGATGCTTTACATTTACCCTTCAGGTTCTTATAGTTTTATTGCCATCAAGAAAGTTCAAGTATTACAAGCCCTGGGTTGGCAATAACTCTCACTGCATAGCAGTTTGATCCATTCCTGGTTTTATTAAGTTTAATAAGACATTCCTGAGCTTGTTACCTACAGACTGTGGCTAATCAAGATCATAATAAAATCTGGAATGGGTGAAACTGTTTTGCAAAAGGAATCTTATCCCTGAAAGTGGAAAAAATGAATTCTCCACCACATCACATACTATCACAAAACAATCAGTCCTCTGGGTAGCTGCTAAGCCTGAGCAGAGAATGTGATGTTGGTGGCAGTGCTCCAATAGATCTTACTCTAGTTTCCACAGTTTTACACATGTTGATTAAAAGCTAAGTTATTCATAAAACAAACCTTTCTGGCAACTGCTGAATCAAATAGTTGACTGTGATTGTAGCTTTTCAAATGGGGGGGGGGGATTGCTGGAAAATGTCCTCTAAAACCAGTTGCCTGAAAGTTATCTTGGGCTTTAAATGTGTTAGACCCAGTCAGAAGCTGAATCTACTGCAGTCCTCTGTGCTTCCAGCAGGTGATGTTGGCAAGCTACAGGATTCTATAAATTTGAATGGGCTATCATAAAGAAAAGAAATCACCAGAGCACAAGGACATCTGGAGAAGAGATCCAGACAAACATCATACACTTCCTCTGCCGCAGCGAGTCCCTGCCAAATCATCCCAATAAACAGTTTCCTGGGGCACTAACCCTGCCCACCTCCGGAACACCTGGACATCTCTGTCTCTTTAAATACTTTTTATTAAATTCAGCACTCCCCGTGCAATGCTGATATGCCTATGTCCTGTCCCTGATGGAGAAAGCAGCAATTTTCTCTGGAATTATGCATGTATATTTCATTATACAGGGATGGATATAAGCACAGGAGTTTCCCCCATTCCAGGTTTTAATACGAGCTAGATTAGCCACAGTGTATAGGTAACAAGCTCAGGTGTGTCTTATTAAACTAGTGAAACCAGGAATGTACCAAATTGCTATGCAATGGGAGTCCAAGCCCTGAGCCCTGATCACTGGGCTACAGTAACCAACTTGAATCCCTGTTGGTAACACAGAGTTTTCACCGCTCCAGCACACAAGCAGGCCCTTTGTCTGAGACGGGCGAGACTGTTCTGTTCCCTAAAAGCATGACTCTATCCAGCTGGAATGCTGCATGACATGGGGCTTCAGGGAACTGCGACTTTCTCCCAGATTGTTTGGGGTTCCTCTGCATCTGGCGAGCCGTGCTGTTCTTTCATGGGGATTAATTATCCCGAGCAAGTCTGCAGTCAGCAGTGTTTAACCAGACAGACACTTCCTTTGGCTAAACATTCAGAAACCATGGGAAAGAATACCATTGGGGGTCCACAGATTACTGGGATATCTTGGGATTACAACCCTGTGGTGCTGGAACAAACACAGGTTTCCATGTTTGAATTTAACTTTGAAAGATTGAAGTATTACAACATTCTTTCATTTTTAATTAGCTGAAAAAAGTACAGTTGGTACCATGTTGCAGTATAGAAATGATCAGCAGTAAAGCAAACACAGAACCACATCAAATCCCTCCACTAAACACAGCAGGGAAACACTCTTCTGTGCAGCAGAGCACATTGGGGTTATTATTTCAGATCTCACTCATGTATTGCACGATTTCTTAATCAGAATTTAAACACAGCTCTCCTGGATTGATGCAAATATTCCTCACACAAAAGATGTAGCTATGTTATATGCATATTTTAAATTATTGTATTAGAGTTACTTCTGTTTCAGACTCATGAACACCGTGATGAGTGAGGTTCGATTTTGAGCAACCCTGTAATGAATACAGCAGTCCAGCAGAGGGCACTCCTGCACCACAGTGCACAGGGTAAGCTACAGGTGCTGTCCCTGCCTGAGTCATTGGCAGCTCTTATCTTATCAGAGCACAGAGGGATAAAGCAGCTTCCTGCAGACAATAATACACCCTTTACACTATCAGACAGATTATTTAGTCTGAATGAGAGATGCCCTTGACTCATTCTGTCCTCACATCAGCAGATAATCCTCACAAGGGAAAGCACTGGCAGATGGAATCGCATCTTGTGGGGGAAACCCAACCACAAGTCATTCTTGTTCTCAATTCTCTCTCAGGTTCAGACACAGCCCCGCAGGCACTGTAGCCTCGTCCCCTTCACATGTCCACCCGACTCAATCACGAGTTTAGGGAGCTTCAAACAAAGCCATTTAATCCATGGACACCAAACAACTTTAGGATACTGCTGAGCGATGCGACACGTGACTTCAAATACAGAGCGCTCTTATTAAGAACTGATAAGGGTTTACATTGTCATTCAGACCAACGGACTGTGGCCATGCCAGTCCCCCAGTCTGGACACACAGCTATGCAATGCCCAGGCGCCCACATGCCCAGCCTGCCCACAGGACTCAGAGTCTCATTATATTAAAGAGTATGGTGGCAATGGCATTTTGTATTGAAAGCCTGTGTGAATTACTCCAAAGAGAACGTGGTGTAGTGGTGAGATCAGCAGACAGATGGAAGTGTAGTTTCAGAAGGAGCAGTTATGTCAGAATAGGTCTTCTAGACATTCTCTTAACAGCATGTTATTCATGTAATTGATTGTTGCAGTTCAAAGCTCTGTACTTATCTATACAGAGGACATATTGAACTGTTAGAAGTAGTGCCAAAAAGTGAGTGCCAGGAACTCTGAATGCATTAGTGTTAGCAAACATATTCAAGTGATAATGCAGAGCAACGAGGCAGATGGTGTCAATCTTCACTGTTGCAGACTGTTAGCCAGGAAAGTTACTTCTCCTTCCTTTTGAATTTGAAATATTTTCATAAAAGTCAGAAAGGTTCCACCACAGGGTCCCCACACCTCGCAAGCAGAGACAGCAAACTGTCTCAATTATGCAGTGGTTTCCCATACTTACACATTATTTAACATTTCAACAAACATGACTTGAATTGTAATTGGTGGCAAAAATGCCCATGTTCATTCCTATAAAATAATTGATACATGACTGTATCAAAAAGATATCGAGTAAAGGAAACCAATGTATCAATTACATCTGAAATAAAGAACACCTATTCCACTGTACACAAGAATGTTTCTCTCCTTCCTTCAACAGGTAATGTGACGATGGTGTACACGATTTATTTTACTCCTAAAAATGTATTAAGTGCACAGGTGCAGGCAGACAGCCACATTCAGATACATTGTACCAGCTACTGCTTACATACCGCCTACTGTGGGCAGCGCACTTCAGAATACCCAAATGATCGTCCGCTTCCTAGTACCTGATGGATCTCAAAACTTTGTCAAGCTGGGTCTTAAAGGGTCAAGCTGGGTCTTAAAGGGTCTTAAAGGTCTTAAAGGTGATCTCAGCGATTCAACTGCAACAGCATGACTAGTTAACCCATTCCATAGCCTCTGTGTAAAAATGGGCCTCACCAGAGAGAGAGCAGGGGCAGTTGATTTGGTTAGTAAAGGTGATCTACAGGATAAGGCAGATCCCAGTGCAGACAGTTTAAATGCTCTTTGGGTGTGTGTGTGTATGTGCTCAGGGGGAAGAACTCCAAGCACATATTACCAAATATTGAATGAGAATAAAGAGAGAGAGAGAGAGAGAGAGAGAGAGAGAGAGAGAGAGAGAGAGAGGTAAGTGATTACACAGCACAGTGAATGAAAGGTTGGGCCCCCACACAAAGGAGAATCAATGCAGGAGGATGTCATATCTAGAGCAGCCCAGCAGAGGCCTCATTAATCCCACAGGTGACCCTCATTGCATCATTCTGTTCTATTCCGCTGGCTGAGCAGGGAATAGAAATAAGATCCCTATTGCATAGCAGTTTCACACATTCCAGGTTTTACTACAAGCTTGATTAGCCTCAGTATATACAGTAGGCACTGTAGCAAGCTCAGGTGCTCAGGTTTGTCTCATTAAACTCATGGATCAAACTGCTATGCACTGGGAGTCTCATTTCCATCCCTGCTGAGTGTATCATTCAAGAGCCTGCTCAAGGACACACTTGCCAGTGGAGATGCATTTCACTTCAATGGGTGAATGTGCATCAGCTCCCACCTATGGTGTGACCAGTCCAGTGAAGGATAACAGTAAACATGCTGGTCCTGCATCTGCCAGTGCGTTTGCTTTTTCAGTTTGTTTTTCCCTGCCTTCGCTGAACCACCAGGTGTTCTCTATATCCACAACAGGAAGTGACTTCACAGGCCCTCCACTATACACGCCAATGTCCATGGAACACTGTGTTTGTACAAAACAGTGTAAAGTAAAGCTACTGTACAAATAGAATGTTCTAGTGGCAAAACCGTTCCAAAACGTCTTGCTCCAATTCAGCATACTCCATTGTTGTCAGAAGTAGAAGTTCTAGTTGTTTTTAGGGATTCTGCAGCAACATCAGAGAGCAAAATTACACCCCCCCCCACCCAACAAAGCAGCAGTTTCTAAATATAATGTTATAAACGAGTGAAAGGGTCATGCGAAACGCAAACACATGCTTTTGTGTTGCTTCTCTTTTAACTCGTTGACCGAGAAAAAAAACCTGTTGTATCCCAGAAAAACATTGTTTCTCAAAAAATGTAATATTATATATATATATATATATATATATATATATATATATATATATATATATATATATATATATATTGTAAAAGGACTCACCCACTCGGGTTCGTTGCCCCTTTAAAAACACGACCCAGGACACTCAAATGGATTTTTTTCAGCGCGGTTGCGCTATTTTTTAATAAACACAAAAGTAAAACAAAGCACACAAAATAAACACCTAGCTCTTTCTGAACACTAACTACACACGCAGGAACCTAACTATCACAGGACGGCTAAGCCGTTTCCCTGTTCCACAAAACTTAACCACACAGGTTTGCACTGTACCTTTTTCCTCGGGACTGCCAGGAAGCAGAGCACTCCTTTCTGCCTCCTTCTCTTTAGCAGCCCCGAGCAGACTGCCTGCTCTCCTTTTAAACCCCGCACCTGGGCCTAATTTCCAATAGCGCCCAGGTGCGGATGATAATTAACAATAAAACAATTAAACAATTAAACAAAACAATAAGACAATTAAGAAATCAATTAGAAAATCCAATGAAACAATAAAGCAACACAAATCAAAACGGTGCATTTCTATAGCAGGGAGGTTTTAACCCCCTCCCTGCTGTTTCTCATAACCCGCTACTTCACAATATATATATATAACAAGTTTGAGAAAAAGGAAAACTGCTGTGTACCAAAATGATCAATAAGAAAAAAGAAAAAAAGAGAAAAGGATATTTCAGGTACTTAAAAAGATAGAATAATTGATTACAAATTAATTATCAGGACGTTTCGGACTACAAGTCCTTCATCGGCTGAATACAAAAAAACAGTGCTTTAAGAAGTTGATAAAAAACAAACAAGTAGTCTTTTAAACAAAATTCCAGAATGTTGATGATGATGATGATGATGATGATGATGATGATGATGATGTGGATGACCTCAGAATAGAATGTTCATTCCAAATGGCTCCAAAGTGCCTAGTTTGAAAATAAGTTCACATTCCTTTTGTTTCCTGACAGCATTAGTTCCATAGCATTGAACCATCCCACAAATTGTGATGTCTTCTATAGTGTGGTCATTTTCTGTTAAATGTATGTATGTATATATATATATATATATATATATATATATATATATATATATATATATATATATATACACACACACAAAATGCTACATTAAACACTTTTAGCAAATTGATAGAAAATGATATTACAAAAAAAATGTTCGGCCCCTAAACATTATAACATTAGTCAATTAGAAAGAAAAGCTGTTAAGGAGTTGAAAGAGAACAATACAATAATAATTAAAATCGGCAGACAAAGGAGGCTCTATTGTTATTCAAAATACTGAAGATTATGTTTGTGAAGTTTTAAGACAATTAAATCATTCTGATTTCTATGAACTGTTAACAGGGGATCCTACACTGCAATGTAAACATGCAAGAGATGTTGTTCTTGAAAAACCATTGGAAAGCAGTTTGATCACTAAAAATCAGTTTGAGTTTATGAAAGTGGAGTTTCTGATTACACCAGTATTTTATACATAACCAGAAATACATAAGAATCCTGTACAACCACCAGGAAGACCCACAGTATCAGCTAATGGGGTTCCATTTCAGAACCGCTAAGTCAGTTTGTAGATTTTATTAAAGATTTACCTTCCTATGTATCTGATACTCGAGAGGTGATCAAATCACTTTCTGGTTTTATAGTCCCTCCTGAATCATTTGCGGTTTCATTTGATGTAGAAAGTTTCTACACTATTATACCACATGAGGGTGGACTGGAGGCATTGACATTTTATTTTGAAGAGAAGAAAAATGAATTACCCATGGAAGTTTTGTTGGAATTGACTGCATTTATTTTGAAATCTAATTCCTTCTTGTTTTAAAATAAATACTATTTGCAAACCCAAGGAATTATGCAAATTGATATACGGGTTAATGGGAAACACAATATATCAATGATACTGCCTCCAGTCCACTACTTCAGAATGCTTTACTTTGGAAAAGGCACACTGATGACATCATTCTGTTGTGGACTGGTTCTCTAGATGATTTATTGCTGTTTAGAGATTGTATAAATAACACTTACCCTACTTTGACATTCACTATGGAATACAGTCAAACTGAGATACACTTCTTAGACCTGTGTATTTCTATAAACTCTGATGGTAAATTTAAAACCTCAATCTTTCATAAGCCTACTGACAGAATCACGATTCTTCATGCAGATAGTAATCATCCTAAACATATGATCAAAAACATATACCACATGGTCAATTTATACATCATATGTGATCATACATTAGACTATGAAACTAAAGCTTAGGACATGAGGAATCGTTTTCTGTCTAGAGGCTACAAAAGAGATATAGTTGATACAGCGTTTAACAGATCAGAAAGAATAAAGTGGGGTGCTGTTTTAAAACCGTAAAAACCTAATGAATCCACTGAGAACAGAGCCACTTTATAACTGAACACAACCACATGGCTAATGATGTGAAGAAGATTACACTGAAACATTGGAAAATATTGGAATGTGATCCCCAGTTAAAATAGTTTGCTACTTCCACCAGCACCTAGTGGAAACTGGTTATCGAATGAATTGAACGGTAATTATCCATGTGGCAGATGTACACATTGCTCTAACACACATAATACCAAATATTTCAATCATCCACATTCAGGTCAGAAATATGTAATTCAGGATTGTATTAATTGTAACTCCACCCATGTGATATATATATTCTTAAATGCCTTTGTGGACTAGCATATATAGGTCAAACAAAAATAAATCTGATAATACGTAGAGTGGAGCATAAAGCCGCTATAAGTAACAGCAATATGGATTACACTATAGCTAGGCACTATAAAAAAAAAATAATCATGCTTCTGCCGCTACCTTAAAATTCATTGCCATTGAAAAGGTGTTAATTCCTGTAAGAGGAGGTGACACAGTTAAGCGTCTATTACAAAGGGACAGCAGTGTGGATTGTCACTTTGAAGACAATGGAACCTCATGGTCTTAATGAAACACTGGACCTTAGTCCTTATCTGTAACAACAGGCTTCTGATTAATTAATAATGTGTCATATGAAACACATGTAATGATTGAGAGCTATAATACTGTATTTATTTGTAGGAAATGATATAATTTTGTGTTTTCTTTTTCTGTATCTGTAAGAATGTATATCAAATCATGTCCTTTACTTGTTTGAATGATTTAATGACTAATTGATGATGTAATATATATATATATATATATATATATATATATATATAGTACTGTGCAAAAGTTATAGGCAGGTGTGAAAAAATGCTGTAAAGTAAGAATGCTTTCAAAAATAGACATGTTAATAGTTTATATTTATCAATTAACAAAATGCAAAGTGAGTGAACAGAAGAAAAATCTAAATCAAATCCATATTTGGTGTGACCACCCTTTGCCTTCAAAACAGCATCAATTCTTCTATGTACACTTGCACAAAGTCAGGGATTTTGTAGGTATATAGTCAGGTGTATGATTAAACAATTATACCAAACAGGTGCTAATGATCATCAATTCAATATGTGGTAAAGGGTGGTCACACCAAATATGGATTTGATTTAGATTTTTCTTCTGTTCACTCACTTTGAATTTAGTTAATTGATAAATATAATCTATTAACATGTCTATTTTTGAAAGCATTCTTACTTTACAACATTTTTTCACACCTGCCTAAAACTTTTGCACAGTACTGTATATATGTATATATATATATAAACATACCACCCCGTTCTAGAAACGCTCCTCTCCCTGCAGCAGTATCAATACAGTACGTGACCATTTCAGGCTAATTCTGTCCCCTTGGTCTATACTGTAGATTCCCTTTTCTTTTTTGAAACAAACAGGATTGGGTTTCCTGCTGACGGTGTCCCAGTGTGACCCAGAGCACCCCTTCCATCCCGACAGGGATATTTAAGGCAGACCCTCACAGGAGGGGGGTGGCACCCATCCGTTTTTCCATAAAGACCTCCTGCTTCGTCAGGATTTCTCGGGTTGGAATCTGACCGGGTCAGAAAGTCAACACCCACCGCGTGTCAGTTACCAGGAGTCACAACTCAGTCTGTGTGGCCAGGGAGCGGAGCAGAGTGCACTGCCTGCTAAAGCCCACACTGCACCCCAGAGATACTCCCAGACCATATCTCCATACAGTGTGCATAGCAGGCTGGAGTCTCAGGGTCTGGTCTGTGCTTCCTGCAGCTACAGTTAGAGCTGCGCAAACCGATTATTCAAATCGAGTTCTCCACAGAAATCAAGCTCTGCCAATCAGGTGAGGGGCATTGGTGTTGATTGGGCTGATCAACCAATTAAAGTGAACCGATTGAAGAAGCAGCTGCTTGGATTTATGATGATTGATTCTTTTCTTAGACTGCAGAACAGCAATCCACACAAATCCACGCATCTGTTTCTTCACTTGGAAAGATAAATTAGCAACACCAATGACCCTCGTCTGAGGAGAGCTTGATCCGAATAAGCAACTGGAATTATTCTGTGTACCAAGGCTACGATGCACCTTGGTTTGAGCAATCAGCCCTTTCTTAAATACAGCTTCCCCCCTGTGCTGTAGCTGCATGAACTACAGCTAATAGTAAAGCTGCACACTCACAGGGCACATATAGTTATCATGCTGTGATGAGAGGGGTGATCTGTCCAGAGCAGGATTTAGCTGAGGCCCGACTGCTCAAATTCCTGGACCTGGTCATTTCAATAACATACCTGAAAAAGGGTTGTCCATAAACGCGGGAGTGGTTGCAGTGCTCATGTGAGTTTCAAACCCTGTGTACCACTCTAGCTGTCTTGTATGCAGTGTCACGTCTGGCACGCAAGCACCATTCCTCCACTAGAACAGCCCAAGGTGGAGTCAGTTTTCCCCACAGACATATCACATGCCTTTCATGTACAAATGCTATAAAAGCACAAGATCTGCTCTAAAACGCTCACAAAGACACAGTATCTTCCGATGATGTTGTTGTTTTTTTTTGTAACCAATTATGCCTTTGCAATGCTGGAGTGAGAGATGAGATGGAAGGGGTCACCGCAGTTCAAATCTCACACCGGCAAGCACCTGACGGACTACAGCAAGCTGCGTCGCTGTCTTAAAAACAGTCCAAAACCAGGAATTAACCCATCATATCAAAAGGCAGTTTAAAGGGATACTTTATACCAGCTACATTTTCCTAATCTTTAGTTTGTTTAATATCATATCATGTGTATTTTGATTTACTCTCTATTGTTGTTTCCCATTATTTGCCATGACAGGGATGGAGTTTAATAAAACACACTTGAGCTTGTTACCTATACGCTGTGGCTAATCAAGCTCGTAGTAAAACCTGGAATGGGTGACACTGCTATGCAATAGGAGTCTTATTGCCATCCCTGCATGCTATACTGATTCTGAAACAAATTCTTAAAGTGAGTTGGCAGAAGCATATGAGTGTTGCACAGGCTTCACCGACGGGTTTCAGCGCCCAGCGCAACGTTAATATGCTCCCCCCGTCTCACTAGCAGTCTCTGCAAAACTCATTTTTGCTTGAGTGGTTGATAAACATGGCAAATTATGATCTCGGCAAAAACACTAGCGAATCACACAGTGCAGACATTGAGTAACAGGGCATTAGAGATAAGAACTGAAGATTAGGATAATGTAGTGCTGACTAACTGCAAGCTACAGAAGTTTAGACAGGTTCAGGAATTTTGCCACATTGCCAAGTGAACATGCACACACAGATTAGGTCTGTGCATTACCTAATAAATTAAACATTAAAAACAAGACTGAATCCGTTGTAGGAGGGTTAAGCCTTCCTGATAAAATGTTATTTTCCATAAATTGTAGGCGTCTGATAATTATCAAAAGCTCTTCTAATAAAACTCTCGTTACAGGAACATGGCACTTTAACTTCTGATGAGCAATTCCTTTTAATCCTCCAGCAATGACTAAGAGGAACATTGTGAGTCTAATATAAACTGGGATTACGGTGGATTACATCCTGAACCTGAGGGATGAGTGTGGGTTGGCAGACAGTCCTGCGGTATTGTATTGTGGCTGGTGAAGTCAAGTGCAGCTGCAGGGATCTGCAGGAGGATAAGCAGTGCCAAGGAGCCACTAGTGTCATTATCATGAGTGACCCTTATACAAGACCATTCCCACAAAACTCTACAAAATGAGTTAAACATGATTTACAAGGTGGTAGGAATTGAGCGGTCTATTTACTGTTTTGAAGGAGTCAGTAGCACTGCAGTTGCAGTTGTAGTATTAAGAATATAAGAAAGTTTACAAACGAGAGGAGGCCATTCAGCCCATCTTGCTCGTTTGGTTGTTGAGCGGTCTGTTTCTTGTTTTGAAGGAGTCAGTAGCACTGGAGTTGCAGTAGTGGTATTGAATTGAGCTGTCTGTTTCTTGTTTTGAAGGAGTCAGTAGCACTGGAGTTGCAGTAGTGGTATTGAATTGAGCTGTCTGTTTCTTGTTTTGATGGAATCAGTAGCACTGGAGTTGCAGTAGTGGTATTGAATTGAGCTGTCTGTTTCTTGTTTTGAAGGAGTCAGTAGCACTGGAGTTGCAGTTATAGTATAGAAAGGGAGTGCACTTTGTTCAGCTCATAGTGCCTTGTTTATCTTATCAATAAACCGGCGATACTTTTGCAGGGATGGAAATACAGTAAGATTCCCTGCATAGCATTTTGATTCAATCCTGATTTTACTATGCGTTTAAAAAGACACACCTGAGCTGGTTACCTAGACACTGAGGCTAATCAAGCTCATGTTAAAACCAGGAATGGGTGAAACTGCCACCCAATACAGAGCCCCAATGGCAGCTGAAGAGAAGAATCAAAAAGGAAAGTACTAGCACTGAAAATGACCAGCACTTCAGTGGCTTGCATGACTCAAGACCACCCATTCAAAGTGCTCTGCCAGTGAAATGTGAATGTAAATAGCTTTTTCAGCAGTAGGCACTTTCTCCAGCTGGAGGTCATGAATGTCACCCGCAAGCTAAAATGTAACCACCCCCACCCACCCCTTCAAATACCTTGTTTTGTTTACCCGACAGATTTTTAACACATCTATAAAAACCTGTTTTCCCAACACAGGCTTGTGCGTCTAAGGTTACAACCTTCATGAACAAACAGGTAAACCATACAGCGTACTACAAGACTGCCCATCTGCTTTCCTGCTAGTCTGAAAGAGCATCCTGGGTAACCCCTGGCACTTCAATCACAGCTATCTGCATAACACTTTCATACATTCGGTAACAGCGTTGATTTGATTGTGCTTATTGTTAAGCTGCTCTGATTTCTGTAACGCAAGAAGGCATGGCTGGTGGTTCTGCACAGCAGGCAAGTCAATGCGCAACACCCCCAGGGTCTGTGCTCTCCATGAGTGTGTGTGAGTGAGTGTGCCAGTGTCTTTGTGTGTGTGTTTAACTGGGAGTGAAAGTTCCAGGTAACAAGATAAAGGCTAGCTCCAGGTTAACTTGCACTGTTCAGCAGTTAGATATAGCATGTGTAAGAGGGGCACTACAATCTACTTTCATTCAAAACATTGCCTTTGCTCTACTCTGTACCGCAGAAAGGTACCTGGAACTGACCGTTAGTTCATTATTTTTTTAAGTAGTAAGTCTTGGTAGTTATCCTTGTAAATTCCCTTGATTCTGAAATTTCATTTTGCGTACTCTCATTATTATAAGTTACAGTACACGTTCCATTAACGATCTGCTTTGCTCTGTAAAGTTACAAAGTCCTTATTGTGCGGCCCTGCAGTGTGTAAAGATCATTGAGTCACAGCACAGAACAGATCCTGATTGTGCCAGTCAAGAATCACACACAGACCCAGGGGTGTTGAAACAGACACGACCTTTGTTAACTCTTAACTTCCTTACAAGGATAAAAACTCGCTGACAGAATCATTTCATAGCTGAGCAATAACGCTCTGCCTTGAAATGTCTGGAGCAGGGACTGATTTCGAGTCATCAATGAGTGGGCCTTCTACCCACAGGAATGGAAATGCTGTAAGAATCCCATTGCACAGCAGTATGATCCAGTCCTGGTTTTACTATTAGTTTAATAAGACACAACTGAGTTTGTCACACTGTGGCTAATCAAGCTCATATCAAAACCTGGAATGTGTGAAACTGCTATGCAATAGAAGTCTTATTTCCATCCTAGATCCAGACGTTCTGCAACTCAGTATAATGGTGTCAGAAATACATCAGAAGACAGCACTGCGGAGCATGGCAGCTCAGTGGCTTGACAATGAGATCTGAATATCTTCACTGTGCCGCATGTTACAACACAGTATCTTACTGAATGGTTGAATGTTTCAAGTTATGGATCAGACTACTAGAGTACCACACCCCAATCACTACCTCACAGCACTACAGTATTCTCAAATAGCAAACTGCTCCTTCATTTCAACCCGTGAGAGCACTAGAAGAAATGTGATTGTTATGCCCCTGCGATTCATAGATGATGTACTGCTCATGAAAAACAAACGTCCAGTCCAGTTTTTCAAGTGCAATAAAAAGGTTGACATTTGGAAAAACTAGACCTAACCACCGTTTCTTTGAGGGCTTTCAACTGCATCAGAGTGTTTCATACTAGTTTGGTAAAATGAATAGTTTTTCATTCCACTTGTTTGCACTGGAACAAAAGGTTTCATGAATGCAGCCCATAGGTTTCTTTCTTCTGTTTCAAACAATGTATATTTTGTAGTTGGAGGGGTGGGGTGTATTCTCACATTTCAGCAGCAACAGAGGAGTAGGCTAGACTAACACTACAACATTGTCCAATGCATGTTCAGCGTGTCCCCATGTCTGCAGGATATTGTAAGGTGTCATTTCTGTGGGTGGAGGTGTAAGGGTAGGTCTGACTGCAGTATAAACGCCCAGGCTTCACATTCAGGATTGCAGATCATCACCATTCATCTAACATGTATTTCACTGCTTACAAACTACACACACTCCAGCATATGTTCAGTTTCATACAACGCATAAACCTCGCAAGGCTTGTTACAGTACAGCAGTGTCCTGTTTTACCTTGCTCCTTCGTCCTTACCTGGGAGCAGTATCATTGCAATGCTTCATTGAGAGCTGGCTCTCTCAGACTGAGCCACACTGTACCAGCTAGGCCGGAGCCATCTAAAGGGGCAGGGCTGTATAAGTGACTTTATTAAAGTGTCTTGTACAGGTCTTGATGGGGTCATTACAATATTCTCAGCTGTGGTACATTTACTGTACACACACCGAAGGGTCCTGCAACACTGACGCAAACAGTAATCCTGTCACAAAGCTCCACAGGGGATACTTTCCCTGGATCCCACCCCCCAGCTACTGAGCAACCCCCCTCAGCTGCTCTCCTGGTGGGTTAATCTCCCAGATTCTCTATCCCCAGGACACACTTACAAAAGCACAGCATTCGCTCTCACCGGGGAAAGTTATCCTGAACGTGCAAAGAGGAGATCAGAGAAGGGCAAACAAAGAGAGGGGGTGAAGAGAGAGAGAGAGAGAGACTATGCTTCTACACAAACACTTACTACGGCCGACAGCATTAGTGTAGAGGGCAGTGTTTTTGCAAACACAGTAAGTAAGACCCAACCCTGGAGAGTTAATCAGCAGTTTAGGAGAGCATGGAGGCGTGCAGCTTTTGATAACCTGTGACATGGAGGGCTTTACTGCCATTAGAGCCATTATGAGCCACTGTGATAAGATCTCAGGGTGTTTTGTATGAATCAGTTTCAGGATCAGGTTACAGGTGGTCAGAGACCGGTGTTAGAAATGAAGGCAGTAATGGGACACACACAGGTTTTTAATATTGTAATAACTATAACAAATGTTGGAATATTCTTTATTTCTAAATTAGCAGGAAAACAAAAATGTAATTTGTACCATCCCAGTAACAAATAATTTGATATGTGTACAATTGATTTACCTTTAGCACTTCCACTTAATAAAACCATGCTGGCACAGTGATTTCTTGTTATTTTACACACTGACACTAAACTGTAGATGCACTATACTATTTACTTCACCAATTCACTGGTTTCAATGTCATTACTTTTTAAAGTGCAAGTACAGCTAGGGAAAGAGCAGAGGAGTGTGAATCACTGAGGATCTGTATTCGCTCCATCACTCCATGTTTGACATAAACAATGGAAACTGTCTTGTAACAACACCCTGTGTTCGAATGACTCTGCTCCAGACACAGTTGTCTTGTTTATTTCCCTGCTCTGATAGAAGCTGAAACACTTTCTTTAGATTGGCCAGGCCTGCAGTACCTCCCAGATGTTCACAGCCTCTATTGTTTATTGTATAGCAGTAGGGTTACTGTTCAGCTCACAGCCTGGCGTGTTGTTCACACTAATAAGGTTTTTCCTGTTTCCTGGCAGGTTCTGCTCAACTCCAGGTAATGGTTTATCCATGTGGAAAGGCTGTTGCTATTGTAATCGCGAGACAGACTTCAAAAACACACCCAGTACTCGGCTTCAAGTGCTGAACACTTGAAAAGTTTACCACAGTCACTTTGTACTTCTCCCCATGGTTATACTGTGCATTTGCCCAGGGCCACGTTTGAACCCACAAATAAAAATGACAATTTACTGACAGATTGGATCTGGTTATCCAAATTGATAGTTTCCTTGTGATACCTTGTGTCACTCTCAAATGTATTTTAAGTAGAAAACCGTTTGAACAAGCGCTCAACTCCCTGTGTACCTTAAGGGGTTAATATAATGTATGCTTTGTCATCCAGCTCTAGGCTTTGAAATGCTTATTTATGCGTTAGCATGCCTTATAGCAATTTACTGTGAAATGGTTAACTTTTAATGCTAGAAACAGATAATGCTAAATTCCATGAGTTCAAACTAAGCTAATTTTCAGGCAAAGTACCCTGGGGTGAAAAATGCAAAAGATTTCAACAGTGAGCTGCGTTGTTCAGTTTTACAAAAGGGACTGCAGAGATCAGCACAGGCCACACACTCAAAAAAGAACAGCGTCTCTGAAAGGGTTGCAGGCTTCATTTTCTTTTGGCTGCTGGTTACTTCTTCTTTAATGTTGTTCATTAACTTTGGTATTTCTGTTCTGGCTCCATGAACGAGTAACCCGATTGTTAAGGGTTTTGTAAAAACATCTTAGTGTGGTAAACAGATGGCATGCAACCTAGGAATACATTTTTTTTGGCACGTTTACAAAAAGTATCAAAAAACAATAACAGTGATAAAGCACAGTGATGTTTTTTTGGCGTGTAGCTTTCAAAAAATCGCACACAGTTACTGCAGGTTCTTTATTTTGTTTTGTCATCAGACCTTCCCCCTGCTGCCTGGACCCCTGTCCACAGTGTTTACATCTGGAACCTGTTCAGTCTGAGAGCCGCTGTCGGTGTGGTTCTCTGGGCAGTGTAAGAGCTGCTGTCGGTGCGGTGCTCTGGGTAGTGTGAGAGCTGCTGTCGGTGCTCTGGGTACTGCGAGAGCTGCTGTCGGTGCTCTGGGTAGTGCGAGAGCTGCTGTCAACGCGGTGCTCTGGGTAGTGCGAGAGCTGCTGTCGACGCAGTGCTCTGGGTAGTGCGAGAGCTGCTGTCGACGCGGTGCTCTGGGTAGTGCGAGAGCTGCTGTCGACGCGGTGCTCTGGGTAGTGCGAGAGCTGCTGTCGACGCGGTGCTCTGGGTAGTGCGAGAGCTGCTGTCGACGCGGTGCTCTGGGTAGTGCGAGAGCTGCTGTCGACGCGGTGCTCTGGGTAGTGCGAGAGCTGCTGTCGACGCGGTGCTCTGGGTAGTGCGAGAGCTGCTGTCGACGCGGTGCTCTGGGCAGTGCGAGAGCTGCTGTCGGTGCGGTGCTCTGGGCAGTGCGAGAGCTGCTGTCGGTGCGGTGCTCTGGGTAGTGCGAGAGCTGCTGTCGGTGCGGTGCTCTGGGCGGTGCGAGAGCTGCTGTCGGTGCGGTGCTCTGGGCGGTGCGAGAGCTGCTGTCGGTGCAGGGCTCTGAGCAGTGCGAGAGCTGCTGTCGGTGCAGTGCTCTGAGCAGTGCGAGAGCTGCTGTCGGTGCAGTGCTCTGGGTAGTGCGAGAGCTGCTGTCGGTGCTCTGGGTAGTGCGAGAGCTGCTGTCGGTGCGGTGCTCTGGGTAGTGTGAGAGCTGCTGTCGGTGCGGTGCTCTGGGTAGTGCGAGAGCTGCTGTCGGTGCGGTGCTCTGGGTAGTGCGAGAGCTGCTGTCGGTGCGGTGCTCTGGGTAGTGCGAGAGCTGCTGTCGGTGCAGTGCTCTGAGCAGTGCGAGAGCTGCTGTCGGTGCAGTGCTCTGGGCAGTGTGAGAGCTGCTGTCGGTGCTAAGATGATCTGGGTGGGGCACCTCGATGAACAGACACTGGAAGAGGCTCTGATGTTTCTTTAATCTTTCTGGGAATTCTGTTTTCCACAGGCTTCTACCACAGGGTGGTGAATGCTGGGCAACGGTCTTCTTCATGAGCCCACAAGGTCTTCCAGGAATACTTCACCACAGGAACAACAGCATATGCCCTACAACAATAGCAGTTCTGCACTGATTTCCTGTTTTTTGGGGGGTTTTTTCTTCGTAGACAAGCCCAAATACTCACTTCATAAACACCCACTTCATGACTTTAAAAACCAGGCAACTTTAACTAGATAAATGAAATTGATAGTTCTGTTTTTTTAACCAACTCAGTTTCAGGATTTTACCCTTATTCTCTCATTGCTGGCATGCAACTCTACAACTGTGCACTACAGTGCCTTGCGAAAGTATTCGGCCCCCTTGAACTTTGCGACCTTTTGCCACATTTCAGGCTTCAAACATAAAGATATGAAACTGTAATTTTTTGTGAAGAATCAACAACAAGTGGGACACAATCATGAAGTGGAACGAAATTTACTGGATATTTCAAACTTTTTTAACAAATAAAAAACTGAAAAATTGGGCGTGCAAAATTATTCAGCCCCCTTAAGTTAATACTTTGTAGCGCCACCTTTTGCTGCGATTACAGCTGTAAGTCGCTTGGGGTATGTCTCTATCAGTTTTGCACATCGAGAGACTGAAATTTTTGCCCATTCCTCCTTGCAAAACAGCTCGAGCTCAGTGAGGTTGGATGGAGAGCATTTGTGAACAGCAGTTTTCAGTTCTTTCCACAGATTCTCGACTGGATTCAGGTCTGGACTTTGACTTGGCCATTCTAACACCTGGATATGTTTATTTGTGAACCATTCCATTGTAGATTTTGCTTTATGTTTTGGATCATTGTCTTGTTGGAAGACAAATCTCCGTCCCAGTCTCAGGTCTTTTGCAGACTCCATCAGGTTTTCTTCCAGAATGGTCCTGTATTTGGCTCCATCCATCTTCCCATCAATTTTAACCATCTTCCCTGTCCCTGCTGAAGAAAAGCAGGCCCAAACCATGATGCTGCCACCACCATGTTTGACAGTGGGGATGGTGTGTTCAGGGTGATGAGCTGTGTTGCTTTTACGCCAAACATAACGTTTTGCATTGTTGCCAAAAAGTTCGATTTTGGTTTCATCTGACCAGAGCACCTTCTTCCACATGTTTGGTATGTCTCCCAGGTGGCTTGTGGCAAACTGTAAACGACACTTTTTATGGATATCTTTAAGAAATGGCTTTCTTTTTGCCACTCTTCCATAAAGGCCAGATTTGTGCAGTATACGACTGATTGTTGTCCTATGGACAGAGTCTCCCACCTCAGCTGTAGATCTCTGCAGTTCATCCAGAGTGATCATGGGCCTCTTGGCTGCATCTCTGATCAGTCTTCTCCTTGTATGAGCTGAAAGTTTAGAGGGACGGCCAGGTCTTGGTAGATTTGCAGTGGTCTGATACTCCTTCCATTTCAATATTATCGCTTGCACAGTGCTCCTTGGGATGTTTAAAGCTTGGGAAATCTTTTTGTATCCAAATCCGGCTTTAAACTTCTCCACAACAGTATCTCGGACCTGCCTGGTGTGTTCCTTGTTCTTCATGATGCTCTCTGCGCTTTAAACGGACCTCTGAGACTATCACAGTGCAGGTGCATTTATACGGAGACTTGATTACACACAGGTGGATTCTATTTATCATCATTAGTCATTTAGGTCAACATTGGATCATTCAGAGATCCTCACTGAACTTCTGGAGAGAGTTTGCTGCACTGAAAGTAAAGGGGCTGAATAATTTTGCACGCCCAATTTTTCAGTTTTTTATTTGTTAAAAAAGTTTGAAATATCCAATAAATTTCGTTCCACTTCATGATTGTGTCCCACTTGTTGTTGATTCTTCACAAAAAATTACAGTTTCATATCTTTATGTTTGAAGCCTGAAATGTGGCAAAAGGTCGCAAAGTTCAAGGGGGCCGAATACTTTCGCAAGGCACTGTATAAAAAATATTAAGATTTGCAATTCTCTCAACTCTGTATTTGAGCAATCTTTGAAAAAAAAACAACATAATATTAATATTAATAATAATGATAATAATGTAACAAATAAATATTTGAGAAAAAGCTGAACGTGAACTTACAACCTTTGGGTGCAGAGTTCAGTTGGCTAACCTCAATCCTACGACTTCCACCTTCTCAGTGGAGGAGGAGGAGGAGGGGTCTGGGTAAAAACAGGGTGTGGAGGAGTGGAGGCAGGGGGGTTAGAGAGGAGTACCCTGGGGAGCTCACACAGTCCTCTACAGTATAGAGTGGAGTACCCTGGGGAGCTCACACAGTCCCCTACAGTATAGAGAGGAGTACCCTGGGGAGCTCACACAGTCCTCTACAGTATAGAGAGGAGTACCCTGGGGAGCTCACACAGTCCCCTACAGTATAGAGAGGAGTACCCTGGGGAGCTCACACAGTCCTCTACAGTATAGAGAGGAGTACCCTGGGGAGCTCACACAGTCCCCTACAGGATAGAGAGGAGTACCCTGAGGAGCTCACACAGTCCCCTACAGTATAGAGAGGAGTACCCTGGGGAGCTCACACAGTCCCCTACAGTATAGAGAGGAGTACCCTGGGGAGCTCACACAGTCCTCTACAGGATAGAGAGGAGTACCCTGGGGAGCTCACACAGTCCTCTACAGTATAGAGAGGAGTACCCTGGGGAGCTCACACAGTCCCCTACAGGATAGAGAGGAGTACCCTGGGGAGCTCACACAGTCCCCTACAGGATAGAGAGGAGTACCCTGGGGAGCTCACACAGTCCTCTACAGGATAGAGAGGAGTACCCTGGGGAGCTCACACAGTCCTCTACAGTATAGAGAGGAGTACCCTGGGGAGCTCACACAGTCCCCTACAGGATAGAGAGGAGTACCCTGGAGAGCTCACACAGTCCCCTACAGTATAGAGAGGAGTACACTGGGGAGCTCACACAGTCCCCTACAGTATAGAGAGGAGTACCCTGGGGAGCTCACACAGTCCCCTACAGTACAGAGAGGAGTACCCTGGGGAGCTCACACAGTCCCCTACCGTATAGAGAGGGCACAGTTCCCCCCAGTACCTGCACCAAGGAGGCCGAATGACACATATCCTGTTCACCAGGAAATGTAAATGATTTATGTGGAAAAACACTTCAGCATTCATAATGCTTTCTGGAGACATTTGAATCTTCTCATTTGTTTAAGGATTTGCGTGGGTTCACTGCCTCTGGGTCTATGCAGAGCTCCAGCATTCACACACACACACACTAATGATGAGCACACCTGGAATCACTTCATGGCCCCTGGCTACACATTTCTGTGTGTGTGTGTTATCAGGTGCTTGGGGAGGGGTGCTGCTGCTCCAGTGCTCATCTCAGATTACACTTTCCATTGATCAATCCCTTCACGAGCTCCGCTCCCCTGCCTCAGGCCCTGCCCAGATCACAACAGACCCACGCTGGAAACATGCCGCTCTGCTCATGCTCTCCTGGTTATCGGGGTGCAGCTTTTAACAAACTGCGGCAAGAAGGCTGATGTTTTAGCGACTGCCATTACACTGAAATGTTTGTCTGCTTGACTTTGTTTCTTGGTTATAAGGAGGCAGATCCTTTATGAAAGTGCACCCCAGTATATGTGTAGATGTGTGCTGTAGAAGTCCTAGTTCCAGACCCGTCTGTTTGGCTTGCCTTTCTCGGGGCCACGATACCAGAAGGCAAGGTGTCAATCAGGGATTGTCGTGTTTTGTTTGTTTGTCAGTCTAACTGTTTCTGTTTGTTCTTGATAGACGGCTCACACAATCCGGGAGGTGTCGCTTAAGACCAGCACCCAACCCAGACAGCACTGCACTCGTGTTCACTAACAAACTGTATTTCACCACTCGCACCCGAGCACTCGCTCTGGACTTGTGATCGTGTTTGTGTTCTGTGTGTGTTTATACTGTGTTTATTACACCTATGACAAAATTCAGATTAGGCAGGATATACATGGAAATAATAACTAAATGTGCTGTAATTCACTCCATGTGCTGTAATTTAGTTCAGACCCAGCAATCAGAAAGGTTACATCATGCGCCACACCCCAGAACTCCATCAGTCTAGAATTCTGTCTCACAAAGGAAACGAGACTCCCACTGCATTGCGGTTTGATCCATTCCTGGTTTTACTATGAGTTTAATAAGACACGCCTCAGCTTGTTACCTATACATTGGGGCTAATCAAGCTGTCAGTAAAAACTGGAATAGGTGAAACTGCTATGCAATAGGAGTCTTATTTCCATCCCTACATGGACAGGGAACACCAGCCAGTCCACAAAACAAAGCTGCTGCTGCTGCTTGTGCCAGTTTGTGTTGAACCGTCTCCATGGGAACCCACTGTAAAGACATACTGGAGAAACCTTCCCACCTGGAACCAATCCAGACCATCCAAACCGTTGCAGGGAGGGCGCGGCGGACGAGATGAAAGCAGAGGCGGCTGCAGGGCTTTCATTCTCCCGGCGTCTCTCTCAGTGAAAAAAAACAGAGCCCCGAGCTACAGCTTATTCACAAGCTGCACAGGAACTCATGCCAGCCTGGCTACACAACACCCCACATCCTGAAACGAACACCCACGCAAGACAACCAAAAAGAACACATCCTCGTGTCCTGACATGTAACAGAAACGGAGAGATTCCCAAAGCTATTTACCACAAATCGTCATCAGCGCAATCTTTATATGAACAAAAACAAAACAGCAATTACAATTCTAATACCAATAAGAAGCAACTTAAGTTAAAAGCCTCAGTTGTGTGTTTCTGGTTTGATACATTTATTGTGTGTTTCTCCTTTCTGAAAAAGAAAAAAGAAACGAAAAACTATGTGGAGTAGCCTAAAAACTGTGACAATCTAGCTCAATGCTGTTATTACAAAACCAGACATCATAATAAACAAAACAGAATTATAATTTTCAAAATAAAACGTTTAAAGTCTGGCTTTGCATGTTAATGATGGCATCTGGAAAAGCATTTATGTTGTTTATTATTATTATTATTATTATTATTATTATTATTATTATTTATAATAAATTACTTTAAATCTGCGCTAATGAATTCCATTTTCTTCCCGTATGTTACTTTTTAACTTATGCAAACAATTCAGCTGTGCCTGAGGACACACAGAGGAGCCCGGGTGACATTAATGGAAGTTCGGGGATCTAGGAAACGTTACCACATTTCTGTTAAATTTCACAGGACAACATCCAAATGTGGCGTATACTGTTGAGCGCCCAAATAACAACACCCCATATAATTGAATGCAATCTGAAGACGATGCAAGCACCTGAAACATCTATTTACAATTCTAGCTTGTTTCGATGGCAAACACACGCGATTTGCAGACTACAGTTATCGCCTATTATACTATGCTTTTAAATGTGTAGTATTTTACTGTATTTGTTGTATTGTCGTTTCTTGCTACGTCTGCGTTCAAATAAAACACTTTCCCATGATTATATTTGTTGTACGCACTTTCTTCTCTCCCCCGTCATATCAATGAATGTTATCGCTGGGGTTTTTTTTTTTTTTTTTTTTTTTTTAAACTTTATAGCCATTTTCTTGGCTCAAGCCAGAATCCCATTAGCTGAAACTAACTCGGAAACCCTTTTCTTGAGTATTATGATGTGCGTTTCCCGTTCAGCTGCAGGCTGCCTTGTGTATACACACAGTACGCTGTTTTTCCGGACTAACACAAATGGGAAGTACAACAAACACTGCCCCTGAACCCCAAACAGACCGGTTCTGGTTCATGCCCGGGTCTCGCCCTTCCCCAAACACCTTGACAGAACCGGCATCTTGGAGGAAGAAGAGCGCGCGTCAGTAATGCTCCGTGCTCTCGCTGTTTGATTGAATGAAACACGTTGTTAACAGAATAAACACAGCAGTCCTACCTGTAGCGTGTCGAAGAAAATACTCTCCCGGAACCTTCCTCGCTTTATTTCCATTTCCATGGCTGATCCCCTGGCCACAGTGGCTCTCGTGGTTTGATTTCTGCAAAACATTGTGTTCTGTTTGTTTCAATACACGAAATGATCCTCTTGGGGGGAATAGAAAAAAACAGACCAGGTATTAGAGCAATCGAATGTGTTTTCTTCTCGTAATTAAAATGTTTGTTTTATTCGGACCCCACTTGTAAAAACACCGATCCACTCAACAAGGTAATGCTGTTTCTCTTCCGCTGCCTCATAACGCTGCTGTATTCCCAAGGCGCTCTCTGAGTTGTGTGGGACTGCCTGTGCAAACTTGGGCTCCAACCTAGACCATTCACAAACCTGGGAGTGGGACACCTACTGGCGCAACGGGGTACTGCGACTGGGATCTGTGAACAGATTTATTATTTACTACTGCGTGTGAAAAGTGTGCTTTATATGAAATCCTTATTTTAAAAGGGGAGACTTAGAAAAGAAAAAACTAACCAGATCGCTGAAGTAAAGACTTATGTGTGCTTCTACTAAGTTATTTCCACACTTCTTTATTATGATGATAATAATAATAATAATAATAATAATAATAATAATAATAATAATAATAATAATAATAATAATAATAATAATTTCCCACCAAAGTATTGGCATTAACAGTTTAATTCTACTGTATATCTATCTGTCCATTTGCAATATCTGAAGCTTCTATTTCCTGTTTTTTTAAAATATTTATCTGTAATGTTAATTCCAAAATGATTTCAGTACACCCAAGGTTTCTTAGATCAAACCATTTCATGGAGCTTCCATTTCCAAATCGGACCCATTGGAACCCCTAGTGGTTCTGTTTATCACGGCAGGGTTTATCACACTGTCCCTCACTTCACTGTATGAGTGTGTGAGGTCACGTGTAATTACAGCTGCTTGTAAAGACTTTGAGGATTCCTCTGGGGAAGAAGGACCATGTACACACCTGCCTTGCTGAATCTGCCCTCCCATTACCAGGGGGCGTGCTGTATCTGCTGCCCTCATCAGAAAGCTTCATTCCCCTAAATGACTGGCTAATAACTAATATGAAACAAACTTGAATTTGAACAGTGCAAGAGCTAAAGAAAAATAAAATACCTGAATAGTGATTAAAGAGTTTGAAATAGAGGATTACATATGAATATACCAAATATACAAAAGTGCATCATATTACCAATGGTTAAAAACAATGGTTGAATTTCTCTTTTACAACTATAACTGGATTATGATTGTTTCCACCAGGTGGCACTAAAGTCTAATTCAAATAATAATAAGAATACAAAAGAAACATTTGTAAATCTTTGCTGTATAGCAAGCTATAAAAGATTCCAAATGTCCCCTGCTGTCTGCGTTAGAACAGAATGGAGCAACACAAAGACACCTTCATAACATTTAGTTTTTCCTTCTGGAAAAAAAAAAACTCTTGAACTGGGAAAAATAATAAAACTGAATTTAAATGGACTACACATAACTGCCTGTCTGTGTCTGTATGGATGGATGTGTGTGTATGTGTGTGTGTATGTATGTATGTATGTATGTGTGTGTGTGTATGTGTGTGTGTGTGTGTGTGTGTCTGTATGTATGTGTGTGTGTGTGTCTGTATGCGTGTGTGTGTCTGTATGTATGTATGTGTGTGTGTCTGTATGTATGTATGTCTGTATGTATGTGTCTGTATGTGTGTGTGTCTGTATGTGTGTGTGTGTGTGTGTCTGTATGTATGTATGTCTGTATGTATGCGTGTGTGTGTGTGTCTGTATGTATGTCTGTATGTATGTATGTATGTATGTATGTATGTATGTATGTATGTATGTATGTATGTGTGTCTGTCTGTATGTATGTCTGTATGTATGTGTCTGTATGTGTGTGTGTGTGTGTCTGTATGTATGTATGTGTGTATGTGTGTGTGTCTGTATGTATGTGTGTCTGTATGTATGTATGTATGTGTGTGTGTGTGTCTGTATGTATGTATGTCTGTATGTATGTGTGTGTGTGTATGTATGTCTGTATGTATGTATGTGTGTATGTATGTATGTATGTATGTATGTATGTATGTATGTATGTATGTCTGTATGTGTGTGTGTGTGTGTGTGTGTGTATGTATGTCTGTATGTGTGTGTGTGTGTATGTATGTCTGTATGTATGTGTGTGTGTGTATGTATGTATGTATGTCTGTATGTGTGTGTGTGTGTGTGTGTGTATGTATGTATGTCTGTATGTATGTGTGTGTGTGTGTTCACATCCAGCCTCCGCCCTGCTACATATATATGCAATGTTTTAATGTTTCTTGTTCACAGTAATACTTGTCAGCAGGACAATTAAAAAAGTCGCCACGCAATGCCATCAAACTGTCCTTAAATAACCCCGTTATCACAGCGCCAAGACAAGAGCAGTGCCAGAGCGGGCTCTGCATACTGCAGTGCAGCACAGACATGCAGCGGGATCACTTGAAGAGAGACAGAGCAATTAAACAGGCACACAGTGCACCACATCTGCTAAGTGTGCTGCGTGCTCGGGGCCCTCATTACTGACTTTAATTGCCAACAAAAGAGGGAACAATGTGCTTTTTACTGGAAACACACTTTCCAACAAATGTCTCCAGCAATGCATAAAGGAGAATCGGGGGAAAAGGGGAGGTGGGGGCATGTATACCAACTCCCAATATAAACACACACACACACACACACACACACACACACACACACACACACACACACACACACACACACACACACACACAGAGACACACTCACACACACACACACACACACACACAGAGACACACTCACACACACACACACACACACAGAGACACACTCACACACACACACACAGAGACACACTCACACACACACACACACACAGAGACACACACACTCACACACACACACACACACACACAGAGGCACACACACACACAGACACACACACACACACACAGAGACACACACACACACAGACACATGCACTCACTCACACTTACACAGACATATCTATATCTCACATCTATGGCAGTCCCTCGGGATTGAGGATGACTTACTTCCACTGTGGTTCTGTGTGTTCTGAGATGACTGAAGAGCCCAATGCGAGATCCACAGACTCTGCTGCAGGTGGGGCAGGAGGTGCTTGACAGGATGGGTGGGTAGGTGGATTGAGCTGCAGCGCGCTCCTTTCACTGCACACTGACACTGGTAAGCCTGTCCTCCCAGTGAATTTGGAGTATTTTTCGGAGGCAGCGTTGGTGGTACTTCTCCAGTGCTCTGAGGTGCTTGCTGTAAGTTGTCCATGCCTCCAAAGCAAACAGGAGGGTGGAGATCACTGCTGTTCGGTAACCATGAGCTTGGTATAGGTCTTAAGGTCTTTGAAGACACACTTCATTAGGTGGCCAAGGCTGCGCTAGCACACTGGAGGTGATGGTGGATTTCATCATCAATGTCTGCCCTCACTGAGAGGTGGCTTCCAAGGTATGGGAAGTGATCCACATTTTCCAGGATCTCGTTGTGGATCTTGATTGATGGGGGGTGGTGCTGTTCAGTAGGAGCTGGTTGCTGAAGGACTTTGGTCATCACGCATGTTAAGCGTGAGCCCCATTTTCTTGTACGCTTCCGTGAAGACGTCTACAATGGTTTGAAGCTCAGACTGTGTATGTGTGCAGAAACATGCGTCATCTGCATACTGCAATTCAATGACAGAGGTTGAGGTGGTCTTAGTTCTAGATTGGAGGCATACTCACACACACACACACCCACCCTCCCCACAAACACACACACACACACACACACACACTCACACTCACACTCAATCACACACACACACAGGCAGGCAGTCAGCTTGGGTTGCCAACTAGCACAATTAAACTCATTAAAAAACAAAATCCTGACCTGGAGCAGACATCAAGGTCCAGAGTTAGGAACCATTGATCTACTGCATCAAAAGTTTAATTTTATTTTTATATTTAACATTCAGGTTAAAAAACGCCTCTTCTCATGAGTCCAAATCCTTGTGCTAATCGATCCCATGCATGTAACCACAGTATTTTTACCTGTAATTTTGCAGTTTTCCCATAGTTATGCATTTACCATAATTTACCATGTTTTTTTTTATTTTTTGCTATGCTTTCCTGTACCTCTCTAAGCTTTACCCTGCTTTCACTGTGCTTTGCTATGTGTTTACTATGGGAAACTTTTATAAGAGTATGCTTACAATGACCTGTCAGAGTATCTTTATATGCCAATATTCAAAGCACAATTGCTTTAATTCACTCTAGTGTAAAAACAAACCAAAAATAAACCAACGTCTCCCCAAGTTTTCTCTTTCCAGTTTCTTGACATTTTACAGCTGCTCGTCACGTGTCGCTTTTTTAATTTTTTTTTTTTTGTATTGCTGCTAAGTGGTTAAAGATGTTGCTGCTGGCAAACCTGTCGAATTCCTTCACCATGCAAACACAGCCACCCCCTCTCTCCCTCTTTGCTTTCAGAGCAGATCACCCCCTCCAGCAACCTCAAGGACACCCAAGAGACTGAAACAATGGTTTCTTTTTTAATTAAGCAGGGTTAATACATTACTAGCACTGCACCTGCAAACCAGTTTCCTTTAACAGCCTTGAGAGAAACATACAGCTACGTCCAAAAGCATAGCATCACCCTTTAGAACAGGGCTTCTCAAACTCCGTCCTGGGGACCCCCTGTGGCTGCTGGCTCTCATTCCAACCGAACTCTCAGCTACTTAACTAGACCCTTAATTGAAATGACAGTTTGCTCAATTAGACCTTTTTACTTGTTTTCAGCTCTTGAACAGTTGCATATTTCAAGTTAGCTATAACATTTTATAAGTAATTTGAACTCTACAACTGTGTAAGAGCTGAAAACAAGTAAAGAAAAAAAGGTCTAATTAAGCAAATTATGACACACAGGGCAAAAAGGGTGCCCAGGCCTTTACCCGGGCAGTAAAGTGTCATGAAGTCAGCTGGTCTGCTGTAACTCAGCTGAGTAAGAGATCCAGTTTAGCATGGCTTAATTATCCAATAGGAAACTATTTCTGGAATGTCTAACTGAACAAATAGGCTTTTGAATGAGGACAGAATACTGCAAATGTTAAATTTTGGCGAGGCATTCCAAAGGGAGTAACAGAAAAAATCAATTTCACCCTTACTAAAGCAGAAATTATCCTGCTTGAGAGAGGTGTGTCACCAACACCACTTCATACACCAGAGCACCTGCCACTTGGTTTTGAGACCTAAGTGTCCTTGATAGAAGAGAAAGTATAAACAGTGCTAAAGCCGAGCACATTGTGTTGCTCACTGTCTGGTTTTTGCAGCCCAGGTGTTGTCTGAACTCCAGCACTGCCCTGACTTTAAACCCCAGCTGACTCTCTCATCCACCAGAACTCCTGGATAAAACCACAAAGCCATGCATGTGGTTTTGCAAATCCAGCGATAAAGCATAGAGCAAAGCAGCATGCAAATATTGCAAATGAGTGAGAGAATAGTAAGCAGATCTTGATACTGCAGAGGGGCGATAGGTGGATTGTGCAAATACAGAATCACCAGCTCCCTGCAAACAAGGCTAAATGCAAAGCATAATCTGTGGTTGTTCATTTAAATAATCCACATACTATCTCTCCTAATGCTACTCTAGGAATGAAACTGGAATGTAGGAGTACGACTGCATTTATTTCACTGAGCTAAGCGCTTGTTCCCTCTCAGGTCTGCTTCAGGGGAGCTGAACGATTCCCCTGTGAGGCCATGGTTAGAGTTCAGATGGTTTTGGGTGCATATTCTTAGCTCGGTTTTATAAGGGCAATCCGGGGCTGCGTTCTCTTTCCCCATGTGATTGGCTGCTCTGTAATGAGGTAAAGAGGAATTCACCAGGCTAACAGGCGCTCCTTTAGCTCACCTGGTAGGGCCTGGGTGTTGTCAGTTCAGATCAGTGGCTGTTTGGTGTCTTCAGTGGGGTTTTGCTATATAATAGTTCTGAAAACTGAGGGCATACAGTATAATAAAGGAGAGGGAAATGGAACGAGCAGGATGACAAATGGAACTCCTACCAGCTTGGCTGATGAAGCGGCTCCTAATCTCACCTGGTAGCGGGCTAGCTTTATGAGACACAAGGCTGCAAGTTCAAATCCTGATATATCTGTAGATGCTGACTACCATAGTGTGAGAGTGCAGTCTGGGATTCTGAACCCCTCCGACTCACTGAAATGCCATTGGGTAAACCATCACCCCCAAATCAGCCCTGTTTGTAGTCACTGGATATGGATAGCTCTTATTGGAAAACTGGAATGCTGCTCCAGTTCTGAGAATGATCTGAGTGCAATCCACAAGCCAACACCTCTGTGGCACAGCCTTTGTCATCACTTTCAAAAACAGGAACCGCATCCAATGTGATTATAATAATTTTACTTGTAACAGAGGTAATAAATAAATACAGAAATAAATAAAGATGTACTGTACCTTTGATTAGGACCTCTGCGGGTCAACGCAGGCATGCAGGAGAGGTTGTGTAGGTGAAGATTCTCACTGTCATTATTCTGGGATACCATTTGTGTTCTGCACTTGCATTGTGTAAAAAGTAATGGACATCTTTATACTTTTATAATAATGAAATGGAAAAGTGACGTTTTATTTTTATTTTTTTTATTTTTGCTTTCTTGTAAATGCACTAGCTTTTAATCTCCAATGCCAAATCAACCCAATAAAAAATTCTCCAAACCTATGACATACTTACAGTAAACCCAGCTACGCACAACAGTTCTAGTCCACTATACAGTAACAGCACTACCTTCTGGTCATTATGATACTGCACCTGAGAAATACTGACTCACTGTGCTGTGCACAAAATGTGAAAACACAGCAAATAAAGACAGACCCCTAAAACAGTGTTCCCTTAATGTTACAGAGCTAGGAAACAACTGAGCTTGCACACAGGAGCTCTTGAAATGTTTCAATAGTTTAAGAGTGTAGGCTTTATTTGCTTGCTTTCTTCACACTGTGGTCCAGTTTCAAAGCTTTGATGTAAACCAACATGAAGCTGTTGTATCGTATGTGACGGGTGTTTGGAAAGTTTTTTTAGGTAGCATCAGCCAGTGTCAATAGATCAGTAAGTGTGAGTAAAAGTTACTCATAGTAAAAGCACAGCAATGTGTAATAAAGTTAAAGCATACAGTCGGGAAGCATTGTAAAGAATAAGCGAGGAACGGTAAAGAGCATTGCAAAAAGCATGGTAAACCTTGGTAAACTGTGGTACAAAGGGCAGCTTAACAATATGACAGAAAATATGAACTACAAAATTATAACTTACAAAATCTTTATTACTGCAATGAACTAAAATATTGTAGTGTGCACGGGGGAAGGCAGCTGCAGGGCTGGTATGTGACGTAATCACACACGAAGACATGAGCCCGATATACGCTCCTTGCAAAGGAGCCGGCTCTTTTGTACAGCAGTATATCGGGCTTATGTCTTTGTGCGTGATTATGTCACCTACCAGCCCTGCTACTGCCTTCCCTGGAGCACGCTACAATATAATGTGCAGTGTTTGTGACGCAGTCTAACTGCAGTAATATACATTCAAAGTGTTTACTATGTAGTAGGGCTGTGAAGTTTCTGCTTCTATAAAATACAGCAGTAGTACTGTGGTACTGTAATACATTTATGAAAGAGCTGTGTTTGGTAGAATGATGATGTAATTGCAATGCACCTCCACACACGGGGGCAGGTGTGAGCTGTTGAGAAAGATGAGTGGGACGGGGCACCTGTAATTCAGGCGTTTGAGTGATCTCTGCAAAGCACTGAATATAGGGCTACAAAACAATGCATTGTAACAAGTATGGCCTATATTGTGGTATTTAACAAGTCTTTGTTCTTAGTAAAGTATGTGTTTATTTTCAGCATTAGTAATTGTACACATTAACAAGCAGAGTATATGCACATGTACACAATGTTAAAAGATGATGCGTTTGCAATATAATACACACTATACAACACTGGACTGGAGCATGGTATTGTTACATACAAATTAATTATAAAAGAAAGCTGTAGCCTTACAACACATCCATGAAAATATTTGCATTACTATGTTTGTGTGGCTGTTTCAGAGTATTTACATCAAGGTACCTATATAATTGTTTGCTAGTTATGAACTCAATATCAATGAAGGTACATCATGCACGCACTGTAGCACTGTTTGTTAATTGTATCAGTCAAGAAATCTATTACTTTCCTTTCCTGGTGAAAATGCACTGTACATTTGATCAATTTCAAGCCAATATGTGTCATTTACAGCAGTAGTATATCTATACAGCTCTAACGAAGCCCTCATCTGAAAACTATTTTATTAATTTAAATTAATTTACATTATAAAATCTTACCAATGTGTGTTTTTCCATGCACACAGAAGTGAATACCAAAACATTTTGAGCGAATAGTATTCATGCTTATAAAAGAAGCGTATCTAGACGAGAGCATGCAAAATGTACAAAGAACTTCTCAGCATTATCGCTTTCACAAACTCAGTAAATCCAGTGATCTCTGTGCCAATGCTGGATCTGAAATAAAAAGAAATAAATATCTAGTCACAAGACATGAGGACTCAATATCTATACTCCACTCTCTCTCTCTCTCTCTCTCTCTCTCTCTCTCTCTCTCTCTCTCTCTCTCTCTCTCTATATATATATATATATAATCTATATCTATATCTATATCTCTCTCTCTCTCTCTCTCTCTCTCTCTCTCTCTCTCTATATATATATATATATATAATCTATATCTATATCTATCTCTCTCTCTCTCTCTCTCTCTCTCTCTCTCTCTCTCTCTCTCTCTCTCTCTCTCTCTCTCTCTCTCTCTCCCTATGTTCTATCAACAAACAACTGACTCAAATTATGAAAGCAATCCGAATATGAACACTGTATTTGCAATAGTTTCTTGCTGTGTGAAATGTTACATGAAACAGCAGTGAGATCTCTGATTTGAGATATACCTCAGTGTTAAACATATCTGTCTGGTACCGAGGGTCTTCCACTCCTATCCTTCAGTGGTCTGAAAAGGATAGAAAGATAAACTGCAATTAAAAACAGACAAGCAAGCGGGCATCGTTTCATTTATTCAGCACAGACTTGCCCATATTTTGCTCAAAGTATTTGCTAGAGTTGCTAGATCCAATCTCTGGCTGGTCCTGTTGTCTTTCCAGCCAATCACAGTAAGAATAAGAAAAATTCAAAGCTACACAGGCTGAAGTGTAAACACTCCAGTCCAGCTACAAATCCAACTGGAACCATCGTCAGAGGCAACCGCTAAAAAAGGTGCCTATAATATTAAACATACTGTTTTATAACTTATTAATGCATTTCCATGTATTATTGATCTGTGTGGCATTATATTGAAGTTTTAACATGTTCACTGAGTCAGTAGCGGCTGGTGGCCCCAAGAATCGGGGAGGCATAAAATATTGGCAGCGGGTCTGACTTTTTCGCTGCTGTTTTTACGTTTGAAAAGATGCTATTCAATACAAATGCTACAATTTACCTAAACACTTCTGTTTGTTTACTAAACGATACACCAACAAAGCAAAGCGCTAATAACTGAATATGCAATCGTGAAACCAGACAATAATACCAACACCATATAATAATAATAATAATAATAATAATAATAATAATAATAATAATTATTATTATTATTATTATTATTATTATTATTATTATTATTTTAAAAAAATCCCCAAAAGGACGATTATGATAATAAAAAATATATATGTCTAATTTAATTTACTGAAAACCACCACGCTCACTCGTCATCAATAACACAATGGCATTATATATTAGACCTTAAATTATGGCGGAAAACCAAGTGTTGAACATTTGAAAAAAAAAAACACTTCATGCATTTGTATGTTTGGGTATGTTTTTTTTTTTTTTTTTTTTTTTTTTTAAATGTATTACAATCAAAATGAAAATAAGAGTTAGCGGTATCGTCGTTCACTTCCCGTTTTCTCTGCTGCCGCCTTGCACACAAATCAACGCACGCTGGAGTTCCGGCAGTGAGAACAATGTGTGTGTGTTTTTTTTGTGTGTTTTTTTTTTAAACGTTTGACGTTACGAGATGAAAGTAGGAGGAATTGGCTAATCACACTGCAGAAGTAGGCAGAATCTCCCTTGTCCTCCGCTCCTCTAGCGACTGTATGGGAAGCAGTACAGCACAGAGACCACGTGGCGTATCTTGCGTGCAAAATAAGTAATATGTATGCAAATAAAAGTAAATGTAAGTAATTTTCGAGGCGGCAGTGCCTTCCTTGCCTACCCCAAGGAGCCGCCACTGTACTGTTTAAGCATGTTAAAATATAGTGACGTAATTAATTTGCAGACACTAGCGGTTTTAAGCCCATGCAATTGCACGGGCCCCGCCTGCTGTCGAGGCTCAGTTACAATGCGTGCGTTCACCGAGATCATGGTTAAATTGGTCAGATGCAGCATAGAATCTGCGCAGAATGATCTCCGTGAACTCACCCTACATAAAAAAAACGATATTAATCTCAGGTCTGCACCAGACTTACTACCCATTTTACTGTTCTTTTTTTTAACCCCACAAGCCATACACAGAAAAAACACATCGTGTCGGGTTTAACAGTGTGTGCCGTGTAATCACGTCACCCACGATAAGATAAAACGGTAAGACTTGTAAAAATGAACTCTTTTTAAGCTTTCGTACTTCTGTAGCAGCAAAGTCTGCAATTATAGCTGAATATTCCAGTTTTCAGCAAATCTGGTGCACATTTTTTTGCGACATTGTAGAAAGTAAATATTTTTTGATTAATGTCATGCTTGGAGGTGGGTAATGCTGGGATACCAGAATCACTGTCGAGCCCTCTTAAGCCGATGTCGAAGTACCCCAGGGAAGTACCCTACTCTCCTCAGTCCAGACGGTTGTCATGCTGATGCGCTAGGGAGGCTGCACTGTGGTTGATCCCTGGAGCCATCATTGCAGCCGTTGTGTGTGCTGATGCGCTAGGGAGGCAAAATAAGCTGATCCCTGGAGCCAGCATTACACTTCAGCCGTCAACACCAGGCAGAAGGATATCTACATCATCAGATGGAAGGAAACGCAGATGGATCACATTCGTTTACAGTAAAATAAGCTATGTCTTAGTTGCTGCTTATCTTGGCGAGAGCTGAGTCAAATATCAGATGAGGTTTTAACAACTACTCTCATGTAATGGAAATCATTATGAAATCATTATGTATTTGACACGACAGTCAAATACAGACGCAAGGCAATACTGAGGGTAGGATACAGGTCCAACACATTTCACATAGATGTAGTGGAGCGAAGGACGATACATCGTGTGGAAACGCATTTATTTAAATGTGTTTCCAGCTTCATTCAAACACGCAGCCCTGTGTGTGTGAGGCACCTATACCTGTATACACTCACGTCTGCAGCACTGACGGCACGCACAAGCACACTTTGTAGTGTGTCCAAATGAGTTCATTTTGAAATGTCTTGCCGTTTTATATTTAATCGTGGGTGACATGATTACACGGCACATACTGACAAACTTGCACACGGCTTTGTGTTTTTTTTCAGTTTATGGTTTGTGGCATAAAGATAAGAAGAACGGCACAATGGCTAGTACGTCATTCATTCTGGTGCAGACTTGATGAGTCTAAGTGTTTTGTATATTAACTGAGTCACGACAGCAGGGGGCCCCGTGGAATCGCATGGGCTGCATGTGACCAAAACCGGTACTGTCTGCAAATTAATTACGTGACTTATATTTTAACATTACATTAAAACTTAAATATAAAGCCGCAAAGATAAATAAAATAAGTTATAAAACAGTATGTTTAATATTATAGGCACCTTTTTTTAGCGGTTGCCTCTGACGGTGGTTCCAGTTGGATTTGTAGCTGGGCTGGGGTGTTTACACTTCAACCTGTGTAGCTTTGAATTTTTATTTTTCTTACTGTAATTGGCTGCTAAGACAACTGGACTAGCCAGAGATTGGATCATGTTTGTAGGGTTGGTTTTTCTTGTGTAGTTTCCAAGTAACAGAAGACATGGGGTATTCTGGGAGATGCAGCTGTTAGGGGAAGTTTTGGGGGAGTAGTTCAGATTTTTTAATGCGTAACAACTGCAGGTACGCAGCTTATCTGGACCGCTGTATGTGTGTGTGTGTATGTATGTATATATTTGTGTGTGTGTGTGTGTATGTATGTATATATTTGAGTGGGTGTATGTATGTATTTGTGTGTGTGTGTCTGTACTGTATTCATAATTTTTTTTAATCAATGTAATCTATTTCCCCGAAGTCCGTGTGGCCCAAAAAGCCAATGTACTTTGCTGTAGCATTTCTACTGATCTTATCTCACTGAATGGTGACGCAGAATCCGATTACTGTGAAATACTGCACCTCATTGTGTACGAATGTGAATACACTGTAAAATACATCTGTATATCTGTTATTGTAATAATTATGATATGCTGGTGAACATGCATATTTTCAGTGTTTTATCATTTAAATGTGTTTCAAATTGAAGTACTACAGTTGCTGGTACAGTGCGTAACACATTGGGTCGTATTTATCAAGGTCTGCTTTATACTGATGTTTGATTTACACCACATTTTGAAAAGGAAAATTAAACTGTTAATGTTGCATAACTTTCCTAGTTTGGTGACATTTAAACTGTGCTTTTCAACCATGAGTCTGTATGTGTTGCAAATTAATACAATCAAAATATATTATGGTGAAGCAATGAATTCCAAAAGCTGAATTTCTATTCAAATTAATTGCAAAGCATCTCAGGTAATTCATTTATTCCTTTAAAAGACCAAAAAGAGCGATGTGACAGTACTGCATCCATTTCTTAAAGTTAGAGGGGAAGGTGCAGGTCTTACAGGCAATGGAAAAGGTCACTTGGGCAGCAAGGGGTACATTCAGGTTACCCCGTGGAAGAGTGCAGGTTACCCAGGGTAAGGGAGAGCTTTCCGTGTGCTGTTCGCGTAGAAAGGACATGTTGAATCAATTCTTTATACAAATGCCTATTTTAATAGGTTCTTTTTACAGTACTATTTGCAGTATAAAAAACAGAATATCGTAAAGCCTCCATAGACCTGAAGGTTACTGTATGTCTCCACCGCGTGCCTTTGTGCTCTACCAGACCAAAACCAGAATTCACATTCTCAGAAGCAGACTGACGCTTTCCACACAATGCTTTGTTTTACTGTACTGACCTTTTCTTGTAGTGATGAGGGCATCGCCTCGTCCTGACTTCTGCACAGACAAAGAAGAGGAATAGAGTTCACTCAATAAGAAATAACATGGATCACAATCCTTTTCTGAAGGCTCACAGGAAGTATTATACTCTCTATATGCTCAAAAGCTGAAACAATATGCTTTTATTTTTTACACAAACAACATACAGCTATGGCCAAAATGTTTTGCATCACCTAGAATTTTAGGAGGTAGGCGTAATTAAAAACATAATTTTGATCTTTTATTTAACAGCATGTAATCAAAGAAACTATAAAATGTTATTGCAAAAGTCTACCGAAAGCCATAATAGTAGTACAGTATTTCATGTTAGACTTTGAAATTTTGAATCAAAGCGGTGTGTAATTCATTAACATTATTCTGCAGGTTTCATTTGACTTTATGAAGCAACATTAGTTAATGATATCGGGTGATGCAAAGCTTTTGTCCATAGCTGCCTAGTCGCCAGGGTTACAGTAGAGTAATGCTTACTGCTGCACATGATGATGGTGATGACCAGGATTACCAGGAGCAAACCGGCTGCGCCAGACAGAGGAGCCCAGATAAACACATCGCAGGTCAGTCTGGTATCTCTCGGTTTACCTATGGTACAAACACGGCAAAAGACTAAATCAAGCACACAGCTGTGGATTCTCAAAGCTGTTTACTACAAATCATTACTGACACATTCTGAAGGAAAGATCTTCAATTACAATAATAAAATGATAAATATAAAAAAATAATAATAATAAAAAATAATTTAAAAAAAAACTTAAATACTACATTAAGGGCCAGATTCTCAAAGTCATTTACTACAAATCGCCACCAGCATTATTTTTGTCAGACTCACAAGCACCTAATTTTAATGTATGCGTTGTATATTTCTGTTTTGGGTGTGTTTTTACAATCTGAAAAATTGTGCTGATGATGTTTTGGAGTAAATAGATTTGAGAATTTAGCACACGGAATAAAAAACATCATAACCTGACACTTGTAGGAAGGTTTATACTTTACAAACTAGCACCTCGCCAGATCACAATGAAATGCATCCAGTTAACTGAGGTGTAAAAACTGAACTTCGACACAGGTGTGTATATATTATTAAAAAAAAAGGGTTCAATTCATGACCTAAAATGTTTCATGACTCTTTTAATAATTATCGCAAATGTACTTTTATTTTCCATAATGACGGACTGAAATGACAGATTTATGATTGAAATGATAGATTTATAATTTTTGCGTGTTTTTATTATTAATCTGTCAGGCCTATTTGGTGAATGAAAGCACCAGAAAATGTTGGTCCTAAATACATTTTAGCATTATAAAATACGCAATTTAAAATAATGCATTCACTGTGTTAAATTATATATATGTATATATATTTTTATTTATTTATTTAATTATTACAAAAGCGTGAGACTTGAACCAAAATATATGCTTTGGAAGCAATTAATTTCCCACTGTACTAAGTTCGCTATTGTTTGTATTTTTATGAATGACTTCATGTAAATCAATGCAAACAGTAATGTGATCATTTTATTAAATTGAAACCAAAATGCGACATTCCTTCAGTGGGAAGTAACAAGTTACAGTAACGCATTACACATTGTAATCAAATTATTGATGAGTTCTCAGGGCACAAAGTAACAGAGATGAGATTGTATTACTTAATTTAGAAGCATGCAGAATATGAGACTGGCAGTAGCACAAAGCAGGCTTTTCGTTTGAGCGCTTATCAGTGCACGCACGTTCTTTCATTACTGGCAAAAGTAATCAAAAAGCAGTAAGTAATCAGTAATATAGTACTTCTTTAGAAAGTAATCAGTAATATGTAACTGTTTTTTTGGAGCCACTAAATCAATTTAATATGACCTTTCAGTAATATAACACCCCTGAGGGTGCTATACTTTATTTTACCAAGAAACACATTCTCTTTGAGTGGAAAGTAAAACATAAACTGTGCAGAAATACTCCCACTGTAACCCCCCCCCCCCCCCCCCCCCCGGCTCCACATCACGAATGTCTATTTAAAACTGCCAGCAAAACTAGGCCTTTTTTTAAACGTTATGACGGGTGAAAAAACATGTGCTCTATTTTTTCTGAAAGTAAATAACAAAACACCTGTTAAATGGTAAAAAATAAAAAAAAACCCTTCTGCAGTAATCTTCAACGCCTTGCATGCACTGAAGATCTCTCCAGCAAAGCACCTGCGTTCTGTATGTCTGGTTGTGTAACTGGAACAGGTGTTGGTTCAGTGAGTTGAATCTGGTGCACACTGAGCCAAGCCCTGCACATGCGAGCGCTGCAATGGGGGAGGCACAGACCCTGCGGCTGCTGCTGCTGCTTTAGTCCTCTGCATGAACAGGAATGCAGACTCAGACCACGGGGACACACTGGAACGCACAGCCTTGCTATTACATTCCCAATACTTGTGTCCACCACATTTGTGAATGTAAATGGAGCGGCTACTACAGGATGATAGCGAGAAACCGAAGCAAAACACCTGAAGCTTATACTTTAATTTATACTATGTGATCATTGAGATATATATATATATATATATATATATATATATATATATATATATATATATATATACGATATGTGCAGAATCAGAATCTGCTATATTAATGTGTGACACCCAGCAGCGCTGATCACAGGGCCTCAAGCCTTGCACTCAGTCTAGTATGTAACACCCTTTCAACAGCCTAACCACAATATGTAGCAATACTTAAAGGAACATTTTGTTTGCAAACGTTTCAATTTCTTGAAAGACTTTGAGAAACTGTTCTAGATGAAAACGTTAGTATTGATACATATTCTCCGTAACTCTCTGATTCAGTTAACTCACACACAGTGTTTCAATACACACGCTTTCCTAAGGCTCAGACAGAAAAGCACAGTTAATATAAATGAAGCACTTACATACTGTAGGTTTGTGATATACTGTGCAACAGTCCATATAGAATCATAAATAGGCTGAACACACTACTTAGGCAACTTATAGCCTATTCTATATAGATAGATAGATAGATAGATAGATAGATAGATAGATAGATAGATGTAAGCATATTGTATATGGATCAATTTATAATAATAGTACTACTACTATTACTTATACTACTACTACTACTACTGCTAATAATAATAATAATAATAATAATAATAATAATAATAATAATAATAATAATAATAATATTTTTTCTTATTAACTCTCGTACTGCACTGTGTTGTAATGACTCATATTAGGATCAATGCATATTAATGATGACACTACTACCACACCTGGGAATAAATATAGATTTTATTTAAATATTTCAATTTTTTTTAAATGATTCTAAATAATTCAATATTTCAAATAATGTTGTTGAGAATGTTTATACATATTCAAATATTTTAATTTCTGTTTCAAATATATTTATAAATGTGTTACAATGATGTGTAACATAACACATTAAGTCTGAAATATGAAATATCAATTTCGTTTTATATTAAAATATTTTCAAATAAAAATTTGAATGCGACAAAATCTTGAAATAGTTGATATTTATTAATTAAATCTCAAATATAAATATATTTGTCCCAGGTCTGACTACTAATTAAAAATAATAATAATAATAGTAATAATAATAATACATTATTTTTAGTTTTTTATCCTATACTGCTACTGTTGTGTTGTCAGTAAGAGCAGCCATAGCTAAAAAAAAACAAACAGAGAAAAACAGAAATACTGTGCAAATGTTAAACAGAATTGCTCTGCCCTTCTCCTCTCTCCCACAATGTAATAAATAAACAGTACCTCTCGCTGGACAGGTACACGGCGGGTTTTTCGCAGTGGCAGGTTGGGTTGTTGCATTGGCAGGCGCTTTTGTAGCAGGCTGTGGTGCTTCTATAAAGATAAACGAAGACCCAGGTGGGTATTGTGCTTGAACACTGGTGTGCTGCACTTACAGATATAAAGAACTGCAGACACAATATTCACACAAAAGACACTTTGGTTATAAGTGTATGTACACGCTTACAATACTGTACACACAGTGGGGTCTACTGTGTTGATCTGACACTGTCACATCTAAATCCAGCCATCCTTGAACTCCATAGTAATACAATCGTAGACAAAAGTATCAGCAACTTACCATAACTCCAGGTAACAGATTCAGGGTAAGCATTTAGTAAACTTTACCCACTTCTTAATAAAGCTACACCTATTTGAAATTGCTTAGGTTGTTTTGTGTTTGTTTATACAGATTGTTTGTTGAACTACCAGAACTTGTTTAGTTTGGTCTTTATCATATGAATTGATGTTCAAGTTCATTAAATGCTTGTATTTAACATGTTTTCTTGAATGATCTTATATTAAGTGCAGGGTGTCAGTAATATATAGCAGCTAATGCATTGGAGTTCATTAGAAAGTGCAGCCATTATATGACAGGCATCAGTGTTTCCAAGGTGTCTATAAATAGAAACACAGCCTTAAAAAATAATAGATATCATTAATATCATGTGTAAGATATAGAAAACATGTTAGTAACTAACCAGTTCCTGCAAGTGATGTATGTAACTATACAGTATAACCAGCACTGAATTCGGGAGACTTTCACAAATCATTTCTGACAGCTGAAATTCTTTAAATTAGTAATGTTACAGTGAATGGGAATAATAATAATAATAATAATAATAATAATAATAATAATAATAATAATAATCTGTTGGTGCATCACCTCTGGTTAAAGATTATTTTTGTCCTCATTTCAGACCACTATCAAAAACAGGTTTACTCTTGCCAAGGATGTATTATAAAATGTGCAAAAACAGAAAAGCATGTTTACTGTATCAAAAATAATTCTGCGGACCAGATAGGGGTGTTTGCAAATTCACAAATCTGAAGCGAAAGTCAGCATTTAAACAGTGATTTTCACTGAAACTGCGCTAAAGGATCTAGTGCTATTGTTGATTGAGTTTGCAAGAAAATGTCCCATGGTAATAAAATAACAGACTTACTTTTCACTGAAATCTTTGTGCTGGTTCCGAATTCCATGTTACTATTGGATACCTGGAAACAGTAGTATATCCCAGCATCTTCCTTTTTGAACGTGAATGTTAAAATGTAACCCCGCCCACTTCTTGAGGATTTGAAACGGTCATCTTTTTTATTTCTTTCTGCTCCAATACTGGAAATGAAAACCAAAAATTTTGCATCCCCCCCTTCTGTCTGTTGAAACCAGTATACGCCACTGTCTAAGGATGACTTGGTTGAAAAACACTTAACAGTTACAGACTTCCCTTCTGTAACGATTTCCTCCTGATTCAAACCTGCAAATAAAAAATATCATTTTACACAGTTAAGAACTAATTAAACACTCAGGGCCGGATTCTCGAAGCTAAAGTATTTACACCAAATCATCATTAGCGATTACAATTCTAAAACCAATAACAGACGACTTCAGACTATATACCGCTGCAAAAAAGACTAATCACAAGCCCCCTAAATGAGATGCATGAGTTGTTTAATTCTGGTTAGGTAACTTTGTTGCGTACATTGTTTTATATCTCAGAATTTCTTTTGAAGTCATAGTCATAAGTTTATTCCTCAGTGACTTGTCTTTTTATTTTATTACAAGAAATCAATGACATAAAGTCACGCAGCTGCAGATTAAGCTGTAAAACCACAAGTCTAAGAGTTAAACATACATGTCTAAGAAGAGATTATAAACACATTGTAATGTTTATTGTATTGTTTCAGACTGTAATTTAGAGGCTCCAAAAAGAACCCAAGTATTCCTGAAATAAACGTTCAGAGTGACAAATCAGCCTTTTAAAGGGTTCTTATTCCAGTACAAATTCTACTGCCAGTAAGGAACCCCCACAAACACTGCGCTGCCAGTAGCTTAACATCAGAGCTGAATAAAGAGAGACATTTCTATTGTATTAGAGTTTAGAGAAAGGGAAATGGGTAGTTATAGGAATATGTTTTTGTGTTATAAGAATATGTTTTGTGTAGCTGCTGGCAGAAATCAGCTGCCTTAGTGCCAGTACAAACCCTTCTGCTTCTAAGATCTGCCATAAGCATTACAGTGTACTGTATATAAATAGTAAATGTGTTTACAATCCGTTGCATAAGATTTGTTTAATTATTTAACCGTTGATTTATAGTAAAATAAATTAAATTAAATATATATCACAAAGCTTTCTTTAGGCTACATTATCAGAAGAGTTTCCATGGAAAAGCACTTACATTGAACCACAGTCAGAAGAAAGAGGAACCACAGCGTTTGGATCATGTTGTTGAAACAGGGAAGCACTGATTATCCTATCTGAATATCCTATTTGACAGCACATGAACAGGGCTGTAAATGGGGCTCTCACTCGACTGTGTGGCTTGCTTTTGACAGGAAGTGACACCCCCAAGGCGTTCCAGGTACAGTAGGCGTGTACTTATTGTAGTTCTGTATTGAGCAAACCTAATTGTACAGCCCCATACAAAGTACAAAAACTACCAAATAATTTACAACAGCCTACTTTTGCACTGCTTAGAAATCAGTATTCAAAATGCTTTCTTTCTGTCTGTTTTTCATGGCCATGCTTTACTCACAAAAAAGATACTGTACTATTTTGCATAAAAAGTGTTGCTGTCTTTTTTTTAATTTTAGAAGATTTACATTTTTTTTTTCTCCAATTATGTTCCCTTACTGCAGCAATTCCCTGCAACAGCTCAGGAGAACTGAAAGTCAGTGGTGTTTTATATTCCCTTACTGCAGCAATTCCCTGCAACAGCTCAGGAGAACTGAAAGTCAGTGGGCGCCCTCTGATCCCATGACCAAGCCCACCACCCCTTAAGACCCAGGAACTCGGCAGCGGATGTAAGTGAGCTACTGGCCTCTCAAGGACAAAGGGAGATTTTGCCAGAGCCAATGCAACAATCCCTGTGTAATCCCCAGCAAAGATTGACATCTTTAGACAGTCAGGAAACAAACCTGCACTGCCCTGACTGTATGACTCCCCCCTGCACCAGTAGTGCCTTTACCAGGTGAACCACATGTGCCTTGGATGACATCGGTACACAGCTAAGATGTACTGATGGATGAGTTTTGAGAAATCCTTAATAATGATTGCCTTCTAATATGTCATTTATAATGAAAAGAAAATATATCCTTGTAGTCTGCATGCAATACAAATATTTTCTAGTAATATATAAAGATCATTTGGAAACGGCACAGTACACCAGAGAATTACATTCCAGACTCTGAACCACAAGGGTTAAGGAAACCGTTTTCAGAGCATGGCTTTTGTATTTCTTCCTGTTTTTTGTTGTTGTTTTTTTTTTTGGAATGTGAACATACAATACTATTCAGAAATCGCTTCTCAATATATATTTAAGAACCGCAAAACACACAAAATAACTGTATTACCCTTTGCTGAGTAACTCCTGCATTACTGCCCAAGTTATTATTTATAACGCACACTGTGGCGTGGATTATTGCCATTAAATAAGACATATATGTTAGGACTGGAATCAATGTGCTCTCTCTCTCTCTCCAGGAGTGGGTCCTAGCAAAAGGCAGCTTGGTTCCTGATGGAATCTGTTCATCACAATACTAGTCTGAAACACGAGGAAGGATGTATACTGAACTGTTTTTGTAACAGGAGTTTGTTCGTGCTAAGTTCTTCATGGCACCCCCTCTAAATGTTACAAGCCTTTTTCATGCTTTCCTTTTACACACGGCTCTTGCAAACAGCTTGTAGATGCAGCCGGGGGTCTGCAGAGCGCGTGCACGGGGTCCTGCCAACGAATGCATACCTGCTCGGCTTCATGAAAAACCACAACACCGCCTCGTATAAGAAACGCCGAACACTTCACAGGGTGTTTGTGTAAAATAGGTTTGCTATTCTGGAAAAAAAAATAAAAACGTTTCTCAAAGCAGTGAAGCAGCAATGCAATGTGCTTAATATTCAGTGTTAAAATGAAAAGTGTTCAAATGTTTTTAAAAATGCAGACAATAGCTTCATGAATAAACACTGCTGAGTCTGGCTACATGAAATTAAGCTAGAATCTTTCTAAAACTACATTCATTTATATAGTAAGGCGTTTCATCTCCCTTGTCATATCTAACAGTGTACCTGATGTTCTATAGAACTGTATTACGACCTGTATACTGGATATATTGCTGTTTTATATACGATGCCATAAGGTTACAGTTTTATATTCTATACAATAATTTATTGCAGTTGTATTTTTACATGTATACACTGTACAGGTTGTGCTAACGTATTTCATTAATTTACCAAATATTATCATGCATTTTCCTAACAGATAAACAATTGATTACAACATTTCTATAATATTGTATTGTAAAATAGACCAACTCAGAAGCAAATTAAAATGATGTATTATTTATTATTATTTGATGTTTCAAAATACAGGAAGCTCGTTGTTCTTCACCACTGACCAATGGGAATGAATTCAATAGCTGTGTAATGGGTGTCTCTTACTGTATACAAGAGCATCTTGTGCAGTTTCGGTGAGGACGGCAAAGTAAATAAACTGTTAGATACATAAAGGGAGATGAGATGCGTTGCAGTTTAATTAACACTGGAAATAAGATCCAGAGAAATGTTATCTTGTGATTTCAACATAACGGTTTGAAATATCGACATCCTGTATTTGATTTTGATCCTACTTATTCCACTGGAGTCTGGCAGATATCATTATCTGCAGTTTTCTAGATAATAAACCCAAACATTTTGGACAGTTTCCGATATCAGGCTATACAAAGAGCTCCTTTCTTGTGTTTTTGACTCTGTGTTTACTCTTTGATGCTTGTTATCTTGTGTTTGTGGCATCAGGCTTATTGTTGAGATAACTTCATTTCAAACCACTTCCTGACATACTTGCAGAACAATATCATTTTTTTTCACAACATAATTATTTTTTATTTGCCAAGTACCTTTTTTGGAATTAACTAAATTAACTTAAAAGTCTATCTATCTATCTATCTATCTATCTATCTATCTATCTATCTATCTATCTATCTATCTGTCTGTCTGTCTGTCTGTCTGTCTGTCTATCTATCTATCTATCTATCTATCTATCTATCTATCTATCTATCTATTGTATTGAACGTTATGATTGGCGATAATGAGATGCATATTGTATAATGCTGTCATTTCTAAAAAAAAAAAAAAAGTAATTAATTACATGAGGGATGGGCCAGCTTCGGAGATCGTGTAAAACAAACTAAACCTTGGTGATGATTTCCTGTTGCCGGCCGATCTTGGCAATGCAGATGCAGTTTTGTTTCTCTATGCCTTGAAGACAGCATTCCAGAGACTAGAAGTAGCTGACAGAGCTGAAAGGTCATATTATCACATGACATGAATGGAATGAGGAAAGCTGTTCTCTCCGTACAAGCTCACAGCCAGGTGAAGGCAAAAGGCATTCCTTCTGTGGTTGTGTATAAAGTATACTGTGACAGGTGCACTGGTGGAACACTGGGTGCACCTGTCTGTGATTATCCTTATATAAGTCCCTATATAAAATTGTATAGGAAATAGCTTCTTCATGTTTGTGTAGTGGGACCCACATTAGGTGGGTAACGGATTGGCCTTTCCCGGCTATCTTTATTGTTATTTTTTGTTTTTAAATACTCTGGTGCTTGAACCACACTTTTCATTGTTTTCTGTAACTTTATGTTCCAGACCTTGCTTGCCCGTTGTGTATATTCAATTCAGTTAGTATGGGGAGGTGACTTTCAGACTCCCTATTACAGAGCTGCACTAACACAGCAATAAAAACATTTTAAACGTTCCCTCTTCAAGATGTTTCCATTGCGAGGGAACATCTCATTTACAAGCAAGTCCACACATTGCATTAAACAATCTCCAAGAATCTGAATAGAATTAAGAAATACTACAAGAAACTAAAAATCCATGGCCAGCGTTTTAACTAGAAGTCAGTGTCTTCACAGTAGACCCCAATGTGTTGACTCTGAACAGAAAGTATCATTGTTTGTGTAGACGAGTTCACAGAAGTCACATGTGTATGCTCTGCCTGCAGATGGGTTAGATATTAATAACCATGCTGTGATGTGCATGAAATCACAGAGCTGGTACAGCTGGGCTCTGTTAGCAATGCAGGTTTGCAATGAACACACAGTGAAGGCACTCTTGGATTCTTGATTGGAAAAAAATAACATTTAAACATTCAAAAAAAATCTAATAACAGTATCTTTAGTGAAATATATTTATAACTACATTAACATTAAAGGGAAGCGTTACAATATCTACAAAAGTATCCCTTAACATTAAAGCATCCCTTAATACTAAAGCACCCCTTAGCACTGACAAGACAAGTGGAACATTTTTACAGGGACACAGAACACCTGTTGGCAGATCCTTCAGTTTGGTTAGAAATGTTTTTCCACAGCAGCCCCCACAGAAAGTGACTGACATTCTCTAATCACTCTGAACATCAAGACTTCTTTTGATTTCTCTCTGCAATAAATCAAGCCAAACCAAATCAAATTCACAGGGAAAAAAATAATCCAAAGACCCAGGTTTAAAAAAGAAAGAAAGTAAAAGGAGTTAGCTGTTTGTAAAAGGGATTGCTGCTGCTGTTGCTGCTGCTGTTTTAATGTAAAGCCAGATGCATTTGAACTAAACAAAAAGCCGAATTGATTTGCATTACGGCTTCTGATCCTAACCCCTACATTATATCCATGCAAAACATCACAAAAAAAAACTTCCACCACAAAAATAACCTCAACAAAATGAACGAGATGTTTAGCACCAGTACAATACAAAGTTTTGCTTTTCTAAAAGAATATTAAAATGTCGTCTCTATGGAGTCAGCAGTGTCGGCTTTGAGTCTACCGCCCCCTGTTGAGTGACCTGATTATTGAACTCTGGAACGCCCTGTTGGCCTTCAGGTACAGAATCTGCGTGTCAGTGACGTGGAGATGAGAAACGTTTTCCTTCACAAAACGACGTCCTACACAGAAACAAAGCCAACCCCTCGAGTTTAGCTTCAGACCACACGTTTTGGCACTATCGATAATACCATAAAAGAAAGAAATATATATATATATATATATTTTCAGTGGAATTAGCATTAGTAATCTGGCCATGACATTTACACTTTCAAAGTATGTGATAAACAGCCCCGATTCTTGTCAGGAGTTAACATTACACAGACATTTCTCAGAAAAAGATATATATAGACGTGTTCGTCACTTGCGGTAAAACCTACCTCTAATAAGTAGACTGTACTCGAAGCAGTTTTGAGGGTGGGGTTCCCCGTGATTATTCAATGCACATACAGATTTGCGGTTGGAATTACGAATATATACAGTACGTTTATGAAACATTACGTTATGGAACTCCAGGAATTCATACTTAAAGTAATGCAAACAAAAGTAAAAAATAATCAATAAAAATTGTGTAATTTAGGCGAATGTTAGACAAATTCCTCTACATATATTCTAGGCATTTAACTACTTTAAATAGCATTAACAAATATATTATTATTATTATTATTATTAGTAGTAGTAGTAGTAGTAGTAGTAGTAGTAGTAGTAGTAGTAGTAGTAGTAGTAGTAGTATTGTCTATCAAATCCTGGTCCCGTTGAGATTATTTCTCTATGCCTGTTAACCACGCATTCAGAACCTTGGACAGCTCAGCGCTCGCTCGGACCCGGGGATGCTTGGTATTCACTGGAGAAGCACTCACCCTCAGTGTATTCCCTGCATCGCGTGTACTGTGTGTATTATTAAGACCAACTCAATCTAGATTCACAAGCTAGTGCTTAAACAATGACATGCTACTGTATGAGTGGCCTCCTTTAGACGGGTAGCTTGTGGCTGACAGTACAGGCTAGACCTTCATGTTGCCCCGGTCTGACAGGATATCAGATTCTGAAAAGGACCTTAAAGCTGTCCATACAGGGTTTGTTTTAACTTAGTGACATCATGCATTATGACGTACCTTGCAAGAGAAAGAGGGCTGCTAGCCTTGTAGGCGCTCAGTTGGTAGGTGATTCCGTATCCAAGACTACACGAATTCTGTTTCAGGCTTCGAAGCAGATTTGCACCACCGACTCTTAATCGTTGTGGGTCACCTTGCAGACTCATCTTTCTGAATTAGTGCCGCCCTGGCTGACAGTGTTATGGAAAGTGTGTCAGATGTGTTGTACACTTCCAGTATTTCAATTAGGTTTGACTGCACTTTGTAAACTGCAGATATCAATATGTTTAAAACACATGTCTGAAATGTGGGATCTGTTTTTTAAATTATTATTAATGCCTGTGTTCTTTGAAAACACCAGTGAACCTAGTTTAATTCCGATCGATTGTTATGTTGTATTAAATGCAACACACACACACAAGCACTGTCCTCCAGCAGGCACCCACTTACCATTGCAAAAACAAGCGTTCTGTTGAACGACCAGCACTCGACACAATCAGCAGGAGGCGTTTCTCTGCGGAACGCAGTGGAAACCCCACTAAAGCCTTGAGCTGACACAACGGAAACGCTGACTACAGCAGGACTGCCGTTTAGTTAGCCCACACCAGGCTTCAGCAGCGACGCTATCAATTGCGAGTGGAAACACACACTGTTTCTACAGTGTCCGGGACTCGTTACTATCCAGTTCAGCTTATTATTGCACAGCAGCCGTGGGTGTAAAAGGTGATCGTTTCCTGTGGTTTTTCTCTGTTATTAATCATTGATCTTTAAATCTTGAGGATGTGCTTATTGGAACTGAGGCGGGGAGTCTTAGGCCCTGTCCACACTATGCCTTTAAACTGTATAGTTGCCTTTAAACCAGCTAAAGCTTGCGATGTTTTCAGGCAGGGCATCTATAGTATCATTAAATCAGTTGCTAGTACATCGCATTTATTCATTGGTCAGATTACAAGCCAGTTACCTGCAAGTGCCCATCACCCTATTAGGTATATAATCCTGCTTCGCAAGCGCAGTCCTGCAGTGCTTCGAATTACCGTTTGTCGTTTGTTTGGTTACATACCCCCACCGGTCGTATCGATGTTGTCTCTTACCTTCTCCTTGCGGATTCGACTCTCCAGTCGTAGACCAGTCCAGAGGAAAACATCCTGACAGGAATCGTCTAAAAACCACATCTATCTTACAATCGCTTCATTTCAGTCATTCCGTCGCCTAACGTTCTTCCAGTAAACGTCATGCGCAAAATCCACAAGGTAGGAATGTTAAATGTAGTCATATTGTTACTTCCGCTTGAAATGCATGACATCAAGTTCACAACTGCCACACCTTGCTTGTGCAAAAAAAAAAAAAAAAAGTTTTAGCTTAGCTCTAAAACGTATTTAAATAAACTGTGGAACAAAAGTACACAGCTCAAATAAAGATCATGCGCACCTTAGCGTAAATTGAATTTCAATTTAAGGGAAGCTGTTATTTTGTACACAGCTCAAATAAAGAACTTCCGCACCTAGGGTAAATTGAATTTCAATTTAAGGTATGCTGTTTTTTTGTCCTTGAGTGAAGTGAATTTCAATTTAAGGTATGCTGTTTTTTTGTCCTTGAGTGAAGTGAATTTCAATTTAAGGTATGCTGTTTTTTTGTCCTTGAGTGAAGTGAATTTCAGTTTAAGGTATGTTGTTTTTTTGTCCTTGAGTGAAGTGAATTTCAGTTTAAGGTGTGCTGTTTTGTTGTTAATAGATGCATTTTTTGTTAATAGATGAGTTTGCATTATATTACTTACTTTTTGTTACTTCCACCTCTCGATTTCCATTACATGAGAGAGATGTTAAAACTTCATGCTGATTTGAACTCGGCTCTTGCCAAGATAAGCACCAACTAAGACATAGCTTTACAGTAAGCTAATTTGATCCATCTGCATCTCCATCCATTTGTGCTTCCTTCCATATCATGATGTAGATATCCTTCTGCCTGATGTTGATGGCTGAAGTGTAATGCTGGCCCCAGGGATCAGCTTATTTTTCCTCCCCAGCGCATCAGCACACACAATGGATGCGATGCTGGCTCCGGGGATCAACCACAGTGTGGTCTCCCCAGAGCATCAGCATGACGACTGTCTGGATTGAGCTAAGTAGGGTACATCTCTGGGGTCTTCAAGTGGGCACCTTCCATCCTTGGTGTTTCGTTGACTAGCCCACACCACCTCAAGAGGGCTCGATGGTGATTCTGGCATCCCAGCATCACCCCCCTCCGTCCCCCACTCAACTCAGCCCAGCTTACTTACCCGTACATCAGCGTTGCTTTCTTTCTATTGTGCTTGAGATCCCCAGCCAGAATCTTTCCGTCTCAACCACAGCCAGCTTCTGCTCCTCTCTGCTGCTTCAGATAAGTTCTTCATTGTGCGACCCAACTCTTGGCCACTGAATCCGACGTCTGTGAGAAACCGGGTTGTAGAGTGTGCCACAAATCCTCGACAACCCACCTCCACTGGGTAAACCCGGACTCTCCATCCTTGCTGTTCCGCTTCAGTGGCTAGTTGAACATACCGCAGTTTTTTCCTCTCATACGCCTCATCTACAGCATCCTCCCATGGCACTGTTAACTCTACCAGGTGAACAAGGCGTGCTGATCCAGACCACAAGACAATATCTGGTCGAAGGTTAGTGGTGGCAATCTCAGCTGCCAGCATTTTCCTGTCTCTTGCAGCTTCCAGTTGTCCTGGGTGAGGCTTGGTTTTAAGACCTTTTCTTGGCGGTTGCTCTCCTGGGTTGAGGAATGTTGACTTTTGTGTGTAATGTTTTGATGGAACTGGTGGCAACTTATTGGTCATGTTACGCTTGTCTTCCAATGTTAAGGCCAAACATTGCAACACCTGGTCATGGCGCCAAGTAAACCGTCCTTGGCTAAGACCTATCTTACATCCTGTCAAAATGTGCCTTAATGTTGCAGGTGATGAACACAAAGGACATGAGAGATCCTCTCCTACCCAGAGGTTTAGGTTGTGTGGTGATGGGAGAACATCATATGTTGACCTGATGAGGAAACTGATCCTGCTGTGTTCCATTGTCCATAGGTCTCGCCAGCCAATCTTGCGTTGTTCCACACTCTCCCATCTCATCCATTCTCCCCGCTTGGCCTGGGAAACGGCCTTTACACAAATACAGCACTCAGAACAGGCGCCTGAAGGAGTTGAGACTATCAATACTGCTGTACCGTATACAATTTCTGAGGCTTGTTGTAACATGGTGGCTCATATCACGGAACGACGTGTTCAGATGCTGAAATCAAGGCACATTGATATCTGGAGCGATGAAATCGGTCAAGGAGAACTTCAGAGTTCAAAACGAAACGCACACATTCTGATAAAATGTACCCCTTGTGTTTTTAAAAAGCAAAGCCATAACGTCCATGCTGAGAAGCACTATGTCTTCAGTCAACACAGCTGATCCTATTTCTTAGGAGGCTGTGCTTAATAACATCTCCTTCACTGCAGGGAGATCACAAGTGGGATATAATCAAATAAAACAAATACTCTCTTGTTCTTCTGTTTCAGGAGTCTGCATCCTATGGTTTGCGAGACATATTTGGATACACAATGAAATAAGTCTCTTAGTGGTGTGTACTTTGCAAGGACACCCATGTTTGAATACCTGTGGTGTGCTCAGAGCCGTGTTCCTATTCAAGAGAATATATATATATATATATATATATATATATATATATATATATATATATACACACACACACACACATTCTGGGGGTGGGTAATAGGGGGGTTTCACTGCAGTGAAAATGCAAGCACTGGGCTTCCAAAGTCTAGTGCAGATCTGCCAGCTGATGTGAGTTTTGAGTCAAATGTTCCTCTATTGTGGGTGGGGGAGAGTTTTTATATACTCCCACCAGCTCATCAGCAGTCTTTAGAACAGGGCTTCTCAAACCCGGAACCCGGGACCCCTGTGTCTTTTGGTTTTCATTACAACTGAGCTTTCAATTACTTAAGTAGATCCTTAATTGAACAATAATTTGCTTAATTTGAGCTTTTTAATTGTTCTCAGCTCCTCAAAAGTTGCAATTTCAAGTTACTTATAATATTTTACAATTAACTTGAAATCTACAACTTTGTAAGAGCTGATAACAATTAAAAATACCAAATTAAGCCAATTATCTTTACAGCCCAAATTAAAATTAGGATTGCCTTTTGTCTGATTTTGAAGAAAAAAATAGAAAGTAAAAAAATATAAAAATATAAAAATAAAAGTATTTTTCTTGGTTTCAATCTGTCTTGTTCACTAATGTGTGTTACATTGTTTGCAAAATATCAGCATTCCTCCCATCATGCTTCACACTGCCTCTTTCTTATTGGCTAGAGCAGTTAGAATTTCCGCAGGCCAAAAGATGAACAAAACGCAGGTAGAAAATTATCGGCCACGCCACACCACAATTAGGGTCACTTTTTTTTCTGAAACGATGACACAATATTTATAGCTCCCACTAAAGATAAAATAAATCATCTAAGTGTTACTCTGCTGGTGCATAGTAATTTGTAAGGGTCGTTAGCTAAGGGTTTTGTATGAGACATATCTGGCTACGTGATTAATAAGTATGTCTCTTAGTGGTCTGCACTCTCACTCTTTGCAAGGAGACTCACGTGTGAATCCCTGTGGTGCAAGTACAGCAGCCTGCTCGTGTTTCTGTTAAAGAAACAATATATCTTAGGATGGGTGAGAGGGGGCTTTCAACAGAGGTAAAAATGCAAGCTTTGACTTTCCATAGTATGGGGCTTCTCCTCCAGCTGATATGAGTTTTGAGTCAAATGTTCCTCTGCTGTAGGAGATTGCAGGAGCTCTGTTTGAATCACCAGCACCTACTCAACAGCAGTCCGTCATGTCATTTCAAAGCATGAGGTATTGTATGTTGGGTGTGATGGGCGACACTGGCTGCCTTGCTAAGCTGGAGAAGCCAAGCAGTTTACTGTACCGATATAAAAAGCAATATGAACGAGGGAAACAAGCATGTACAGTGTGGCTTCTGGCACGTGGACTATATGGATCACACAATATGTAAGTAAAGTGTGTCACTTAGTTTTACATTTAAGATTTAGTATGATTAAATATAATGCAAACGAGTGTTCTAGAGACGTTTCATGAGTAAACATGTCTTCAGAGATTCATTTGAATTGTTTCAGATCAAACAGAAGGTTCACACATCTGTACTGTTCACTTTGTGTTTAGTATTTAATTCAGATATAAAGCCGGTTTTATTGTGCCTCATAAATCGAAACATTTTTAGGCCAAGCATGCCCCTGGTGCAGTGCCAGTTGGTTTAGGGTGTGAATGCAACACATATTGCTGATTAGCATTGCAGACATGCTTTTGTTAAGCTTCTTGTTGCCGGCAGTGGATGAATGCATCATCTGTCATTGTGCATGGCTCTGTGTATTACTGATTTGTATATTCTTGGAATGCACTGCTCCACACTGTAAATGATATAACTGAGCACAGTTAAGATCTTACTTTATACCTGATTGATTGAAAGACATGACAGGAGTGAACTGTTTCAGTACTCTTGAGAGTGACTTTAAACCAGCTCACTGTTAAACAGATTCCTGTGTTGTGATACTCATGGATCAGAGCCGTGTTTGCTGGAGACCTGATTGAATACCATGAAGACCCCCCCACCGCCCCCAAAAGTATTGAGAGGGTGGCTGAGGATTTAAAGAAACACATTGACAAAATATATTTTCATAAGGAGAGGGCAAAATCAATTTGTAAATAAATAAGAAAACCGACTGCCATTTTTATTTTTTTTTATATAAATATTTTAATAACATTAGGTGAAAATGTATCCCACAGAAAAAATAAAACAAAATCAACAAACAAACAGAAAGCCGTCAGGTTTATAAAAATCATTTTGTTTGGTCATTTTGGAAATCAAAACCCAAATGAATTTGCACTGATCTTGTGTTGGTGGATACAGCTGGAAGCATTGTCACCTCAATACTGTTTTTACATTTTAGAGGTTCTGAATGAAAAACAATTATTAACCATGTGATGCATAAACAGCTGTCACACTAAATCATGCAAAGATCTTCCTTTCATTCATCCAGACTTGACAAAAGCAACATTTAGCTCAATATCAAAAAGCATTTGGATAGACATGATTTTCTTAAAAATGAATAGAATAGATTGTAATATTCTAGAACAAGTTACACATTACACTGCAAAATGTAAGTTCTGATTTTAACATATCTATTAACTATGTAATTCTATATTTAGACCATTCAGTATTTATTATGTTTCAATTATTGCTTTCTGATTCAAAATTAATACATTGGAGGAAATTCACAAAGTATTTTACCCAAAAGTGTCATTAGTGCCATTTTTTTCTGAATATAGAAAAATCTTCAGTGTCACAAAACTATATAAAAATAAATTTAGAAAAAGTGTGCTAATGACACAGGAGTAAATGGTTTTGTGAATTGTAAGTAAAGTCTGTAATGCATTGCCCAAGTGTTTTCATGGATATCTAGCTCCAAGCATTAATACAATTTCTGTTGCTCAGGATTCATCTGAATTTGTACATTACCTGTGTAGGAATGTAAAATGAACGCTCTAGCTGTTTAGACTCCTGAAAGCTAGCTGTGGGCAGATGAATTAATGCATGGAAACACCCCCATACAGCAGCACTAGCGTACCTTCAATCCAAATTTCAGAACGATGAAACACAGCCGGCTTCATGACTTCATAGTTAAAACAAAACAACTGCTCTTTCATTTCTCTTTTTCTTAATATCTTTTCTCTGCCTGCAATGCAGTGAAGACCTCGGATTCTATGAGATTGCAATTTATTCCATACATGCTTACCGTATCATTTTTTTATATATATAATTGTTTTTTTGTTTGTTTTTTCATTTGAAGAAAAGCAGTTCTATGTTGTGTGGTCATTTGATCAATGAAGGGAGGGGGTTGATAATGTGACCTATGGAACAGTATACTGTTGTCAATTGTCAATGCTTTTTTCAAATACAGTGTTTTTAAAAATATCTCAGAAAAACAAGTCTGTTAATGAAATGTGTGAATTACTATTGTTCTGAATTAGAGAGAGCTAATTACAAAGCATGTCTGAATCTGGCATGTTGCATTGCTATCAGTTAAACTATATTTCATTATAAAAAAAAATATTTAAAGGTTAATTAAAACAAACAACGAAATAAAAAACCCACACATGGCCATGGTTTGTGTACCTACAAGAAATACAAAACATGTATTATAAACAACCACGGTTAAGAGATAAATAACTACTGTTTAATAAATATTTGATCATATATATATATAATTTTGTAGTTTTGTGCAGTTTTTTATTATTTGTAGATTTTTTTTTGTATTTAATAATTTCTGGCAACTGTAATGCACAATTTATGGCTAAATGGGATAAATGAAAACAAAGCACTATTTAATGCTCAAAACTTAAATTATTTTTTAGGCTATGGCTATGGCCACAAGTTTGCATCACCTAGAATTTTAAATATATATAAAATTAGATTTATTTATTTATTTATTTATTTATTGATCTTTTATTTAACATCATGTAATCAAAGAAACTACAAAATGAAATCACAAAAGTCTACCGGAAGCCATACTAGGAGAACAGTATTTCATGCTAGATTTTGAAATGTCACATTTTTCAATTTTTGTCAGTATATGGAAAACTACAAAGCGGTATGTCATTCAATATGTTAATGTAACATTATTCAACACGTTTCATTCAACTTTGAGAAGCAAAATTATTTCATTCTATAGGGTGATGCAAAACTTTTGGCTATAGCTGTACAATAAATGCATAACATTTTATTTAAAAGTTGTATGTACTTGATTGCTTGAAGATTTTACATTTAGAATGTTTGATTATTTATCTATCTATTATATTTGAAAAAAATATTAAAATAAAGAAGTGTTTGTTTTGCCCTAGAATACAGTTTTATAGCTTCTGGGTTCAAACATACTGTGTATGAAAGAAGCAAATTTAACACTGGGATTACACATGTAAAAAATATAGTTACTATGTAACTAAATCTGTAATTACTGTGTTTTAATTGGCATACAATCTATGAATCCTCTTCCCATTAACTTGCCCATCTTTTCCTATCTGTGTTTGGGAGGTGTTTCATGAATAAGACAAGTTATTGAGCAATAAAAGCAGGCTGGCATAAGGACCCTATTTTAATAATCTGCACAATGACGGCATTCAGATCAACAGACCCCATATAGAGTTTCAACAATGTTTTAAAAACTAGTGTACTGTATGACAGTGAAAAGGAAACTTTTCTGAGAAATGTGAACTAATGTGTATAGGCAAATGTTCAGCACTTGCCCTATATAGAGTTTACCACATTAAACCTGAAACTAGCAGGTGCACAGTACAGCTAGCAGGAGAGACCACCATGTGTAACTCCCACCACAGAGTGTAAAGAAACAAGGCAATGGGGTGCGTAACAACAGAGATCACACAGCTACCTCTACAGTGTGTGCAACACTCAGCTTGCTCAATGCATTAGCACTGCACACAGACGAATCCTCAATCACATGGCTATTTAATAATGTTTTTGTAAAGTTTTGAAAGCTTCCCTCCTGTTCTTTCAGGCAGCCATTGCTTCCCCCCCCCCCACCTCCACACACACACACCTAGTCATGCGGTGAAGGCTGCGGGTTTGATGCGGTCCCTTTGTTTCTGACAGAGCTGCATTGAAATGGAGCCTCGTGGGAAGGCAAGTTGAAAAAAAAACATTACGGATGAATGAGGTAAAACCAGTACTTTCAAAGTGTAACTTCTTCAGCAGAAAGTATGTATTTATTTTTTATTTCAATTGACATGAATGCTATTATCATCTTATTAGATTCATGTTAATAGGTTTGTGTTTTTTAGGGGAGCTCCCGAGTGGCGCATCCAGTAAAAGGCGCTCCGCGTGGAGTGCAGGATGCGCCCTGTAGCCTGGAGGTCGCCGGTTCGAGTCCAGGCTGTTCTCTGTTTATTGATGGCAATTTGTAAAGATTGATTTGGGGAAATCATCACACAGCTATCATGTCTCCTTTTCTGGTAATCTGCCTAATAAATAGCTGTTGTATTTTGATTGACCAAATATTTCCAACCACTTCAATGCAGGGCTCATCATGCAGGTGGCATTTTAAAAACAACAATAACATAAGTTATATATTTATTTACATTCCCAAATATAGTGCTGAGTGATAATAGCACAGGCTGAGGCACCTTAAAAAGCAACTTACATGTGTGAAATATCACAGTTATCTTAACTAATGTATTTTTTTTCTCATTTTAAATTTACTTTCTACATAATCTTCTAGTTCAGTCACATCCTGGTGACTTTTTAAAACAAAAATGCCAGAGTGTAACCATTAGCCTTGCCCACACCCTGCAACAGAGTCTGCCTCTGGTGGAGGTAAGAAAGACTTCATTAAGAAATACTATTTTGAAGGCACCAGGATGTGATGACTCAAAACAGAAAACAATATACTAAGTGATTCTAAGCAGCAAGAAAGATCCCTTAGTTCTAATGACTGTGACATTTCGGATCAGTATCAAGTTGCTCTTTAACCTTCAATAGGGGTGTGCTGATACTCGGATTTCTCCTTTAAAAAGTATTTGTCGCCAGGTATTAAATAAATCCAAACACAAATATTAATGAATGTGTTGATTTCAAAACAAGAACAGCTGCCCTTCCCTCACCTTTAGAACTGAGTACCAATCGATGGCGATTAAAAGCCGACTGGAAGCACATTCTCCTCTCATCCTGGGCACAGACATTTTTACTGGTGTGCTGCCGTACCGAGGCCATGAACTGTCAATGAAAATATATTACAAAGCTAGCCAATGAAACTGATTCATCACATCAACGTGAGCGTTCCTTAAACTCCGCAGCTAACACTGTGGAAACTGGGGCATGAAGTTTATTCAGAGATTAGATTTTGGCCAGGACTACAATCCCACAATTCACTACAGAGATGATGCATTTCTAAGGAAAGTATGAAAAGTGAAATAAAAAAAATAAAAAAATAATATCAAAAGGATAAAGGCAGGTAAGACAAATAATCACTTAGAATTAAAAACAGCTCAAGACAGGTTCTATATCACATAACACTGAGATTGTTACTGATTGCTACTCAATGATTGTGTAGACAAGGGAAATCGAGGCACTGCATTGTTTTATGTTGAGTATTTGATATGTTTTATTGCATGTAATTCCTACCTAATAACTTCACATTTCTTAAAGGTAATTACTCAGGAAATACAAGTACTGGCACACCCCAAAAGAAGAAGGGCACGGGTGAGCAGGAATGGGAAGAAGCTGAAAGCACAGCTCCCTGTCCCCCTGAGCAGGGCTTGAACCCAGGCCTCCAGAGCTGAACTAAACAAGAAGCTACTAAAGCAGCCACCTAGGTGCCCCCAACCCATCTGTTATTTGAAACAGAGATTGAGGTGGGCTCTCCTTTGGAAAATGTTTTTTTTTTTTAATTTACAAAAACCCAATGAAACCATCCTCCCATTAGATGAGAAAGTCTTGCATTCAATCCCACCCACAAACTGGAAACAGGGTCTGTGCAGTTCTCTGTTTCAGTATGAACAACACATCTCCTTTCTTTGAAGAGCAGGACCAGAAACTGCCCACTCAAAGCAAACAGAGAGGAGCTTTCTCTTCGGGGTTACCATTTGAGAATGAGACATTGGCAGAGTGGCTCATCACAGGCACATGTATATCACACTGTGGAAACCCCCCTCCACACACCCTCTATCCTGTGGATAGAGGTCCATGATGAAGTAGGCTTACGAGTGTTACTGCAGTGCCACTAGATCATTACAGCAGACCCCACCGCATGCAAGAGGACGAGGTCTATACAAAGACAATAAAATATGTACTATGAAAGTCGTCTCACCTTTATAAAAGTTTACCATGGTATTTTTGCAGTGTTTTTTTGTAGTTTTACCATGCTTTTACCCTGGTTACCAATACTGCTTTATTTTCATGTTGTTTTCAGATAGTTTGGGCATTTAAAAGCAGTTAGAGATCTAGCTAAGCTGCTGCAAACACCCATTGTAAACAGCTGCTCGTATGTTTAGCACTGCTGAAACCCAGCCAAGTTGTTGTAAAGACCACCTGGCTATTTATGTCAACCATGTCTCTGAACACATACTGTATGTAGTAAAAACTATAAGCTGAACTTACCACTAATAAAGCAATTGCTGAAACATGTGTGTAGTGTATTTTGTTTGCTTGTTATGTCTGAACAATTTCTCATGATAAACATCCTGAAGAGAAGCCCTCAGTCCGAAGCACCATGGAAGCAGGTTTGATTGTGTGAATTACTATATATTTAATTCTGTGTAACGCTCACTACTTCTCCAGCTGCGGGAGTCTGCAAGCTGCATTAAACTAAAGTAAGCCATCACCGCAATGTCAGCTGCAGGAAAGCCGGTGAGAGCACTGTATGTGTACAAGCCTGTCAGGGAGCCAGTGGCTGCCGTTCGTATTCATCACTGCCCGCACTGTTTACCATGCTGCACAGTTCAGAACTGTACTGGTTTAGAAGCAGGGCACAGGACTGTTCAATTCTTTCATTTAACTGCATTTACTGATACCAGATCAACTCTGTGGCACAGCCACTGACTTCATACAGTGTGCTGTGTAAAATTCTACAATTATACAACTATAAAGAAACTAAAGGACCCGAATCAGAAAACTTCAAGAAGTGTTTTAAGGCCTGCTTTGAAGAGTGTTTGTAAACATTCTCTTAGGGTAAATAGCGCTTGAAAGCTGATAATGAACTTCTTATCTTTACTAAAACAATTATCAATGGGTTTTGTGAACCCGATTTAGATTTTATAAATCAAAATAGGCTTTAAAAAAACCCTAACATTAAATTCCTTAAAACAGTCCTAAGTTTCGGCAGTTGTTTCCACATGTGCCTCTTTCAGACATTGGAAAGAAGAAGGCATCCCATCTCAGCTTCGACTTGGAGCATTTCCAGTGTACACCTTATAAACTAAACACAAAAAATGACAGAGCCTTCCATTCACTAGACTGAACCACCCTAAAGTTGAATGGATTTGTGCATGCTATCTTTGAATAGGGTTCTGATGGAACGAACCAGGGATCTTAGCCATTGCTTCATGGATTAAATACACAGCGATGCGACACACTCACACAGGACAATATAGCAAGGCTGATCATATCAGAAACACAAAGCATGTCAGACTTGTGTGCACCTGAAACAGAAAACACCATTCTGCTAGCAAATCAGAAATACATTCAAGGGAGAGGAAAAACGGTAACAAAAATAAATTAAAAAGCATTTCAAAACATGTATTTATTTATTTATTAAAGAAAAAACACTTTTAAAAGTATAATTTTCTGAAAATATTTACAAGTAGGAAAATAAAGAAATGCACATTTTCTGAAAATCATTGGTAGTAGCAGGCTGTTTATAGATGCACAATTGGAATGTTATGCATACGTATTAATGAAGCTACAGCGGGTACAGGCAGTGAAGAGAGAGAGTGGTATTAATGAAGCTACAGCGGGTACAGGCAGTGAAGAGAGAGTGGTATTAATGAAGCTACAGCGGGTACAGGCAGTGAAGAGAGAGTGGTATTAATGAAGCTACAGCGGGTACAGGCAGTGAAGAGAGAGTGGTATTAATGAAGCTACAGCGGGTACAGGCAGTGAAGAGAGAGTGGTATTAATGAAGCTACAGCGGGTACAGGCAGTGAAGAGAGAGTGGTATTAATGAAGCTACAGCGGGTACAGGCAGTGAAGAGAGAGTGGTATTAATGAAGCTACAGCGGGTACAGGCAGTGAAGAGAGAGAGAGTGGTATTAATGAAGCTACAGCGGGTACAGGCAGTGAAGAGAGAGAGAGTGGTATTAATGAAGCTACAGCGGGTACAGGCAGTGAAGAGAGAGAGAGTGGTATTAATGAAGCTCTCTATGCTGGGGTGAGGATCAGACTGCACTCTGTTATCTCATCACAGCCCTGTTTTCAAACACAAATACCCAGGAGGCGCTGTGCCACACGTGAAGCAAGGACAAGCCATGGAAATGACATGAACTATTGATAAGATAACACTTTACAGTAAACGCCTCTAACTACAATGTAATTACCGGGAAACCTCTTGGTTAAAACACAACAGCTTCAGTAAATACACTGTAATTGAACAGTGCATCGTAACTACATGACTACAGCATGTGTCATTGCTGTGTTATTACAGTGCAGTTAAAGACACACAGTAAATTGTTACCATTTGTATAATTTCTTTGAACTATCAGTATGCATTTCAAGATTTTATGAAAGTCTTGTGAAGTTTTCTGTTGCAGAGTTCCCAACATTCATTCATATCATGTGCTCCTGTCTCACAGCATGGCAAACAAGGGGGCCCTGGAGAGAAAAAAATATCAAAAATAAAATGAATATATATATGAACTAATGGGCTAGATTCTCATAGCTATTTACACCAAATCCTCACTAGCAAATCTTTTTTGTAAACACCAAATACAATTAATAATAATAATAATAATAATAATAATAATAATAATAATAATAATAATAATAACAATTGACTATCTGCCAAGCCTCTTGAGAATCCAGCCCAAACTGTCTGTAATAATGTATCATGCATGTAATAGCATGGCTGGATTCACAAAGCTTCTAAACACGGATACAATGTGTTTACACCACGGCCTTTCTACAAAGAGAACAAAACAAAACATTCTTTAAATGAAACTGCTGTGAATAAGAACCATCACTTCAAACAAAATAACTGTTCTGGCATATAATCTCCTTGCATGATAAACAAACAGAAAGAAAGAGCTGGGCTTTACGCTGAAAATACAAACCCTTGGTGCCTGTTCATTACAGTATTTGAGTTTGGACTTCTGTGTGCAAGAAAACAGTTGACAGTCCAGTCTGTTTACATTCCCTAAAGGTAGTTATAATTGAAGGGGTACAAACTCCCCTTAAATTCATGTTTTAATTGGATCTTTTTGGCAGTTTCTTTTAATTAATTCAAAACAATTGCAATGCATATTTAATATTAAATTATATGTTTAAAAAAATGAAATAAAAAATGCAACCTGTTGATCTGAATATTATGCAGTGAGGTAGTTTGAGGTCTACAGCGAACCCCCCTTCATTCTATTGGAAGTGTGTTTACCAAAATCACCAGGCTTTGTTCCATTTGTGTGCTACTAATAATAAAATACAAATACACGATCAAGCCTCCATGGTACAGAGCACAGTATATGAAGCAAAATAATAATAATAATAATAATAATAATAATAATAATAATAATAATAATAATAATAATAATAATAATAATAATAATAATGCTATATATTTAGATTGATTTTAATCATGCCATGAATCAATTATAATACTGTAGCATGCACAGGGGAAGGCAGCAGCAGGGCTGGTAGGTGACGTAATCACACACAAAGACATAAACCTTGCAAAGGAGCTGGTGTTACACCATTCATCTCGAATTCCCTCCAGAACACCTTCCATGCAATTCTCACCCCAGTACTCTGTACATAGCATAATCGTTTTCATTGTACGATAACTAATCTAAGCGAAGCAGCAGTAGGACATATATTTGTGAATGTACTGAAAAAGATGAAAAGACAAAATAAGCAACGTTTATTGAACAATAATAGTGAGAACAATAATAGAACAAAAATGTTTCATAGAGCAAGCCTGGACAACATGTAGATTATATATATATATATATATATATATATATATATATATATATATATATATATATAATGTATAATCAGGTGTCTCTGCCACTGCAAGGTTTTTCATATAATATAAACAGCAATGTTTTCAAAAATAAAGATAATAACTTTTTATTCAAAATGAAATATGGAGTGGATCACTTTCTTTCATTATAAAATGACCATATAAAAAGAAGTTTCTGACCAGTGTACACCTCACTTTAAATGACTTGTATAAAATTAGCTGTACATATATTAAATGTACTACTTATTAAAATATAACAATTTAAATGTAACTATCAATAAAACAAATCACACACACACACACACACACACACACACACACACACATACAAACGTGAATCTCACTCTGTGACTAAAATTAAGGATACTAAGTAAATGCAATTAAAATAATAAAAATAATAAATCTTAATTTAATTACTGTAACAAAGAGGTTAAATCACACTAAGGACACATATCTTCTTGTCTTTCTTTTTATTATTATTATTATTATTATTATTTATTTCTTAGCAGACGCCCTTATCCAGGGCGAATTACAATCGTAAGCAAATACATTTCAAGTGTTACAATACAAGTAATACAAGTAATCTGATTGCTAAAATCTCAATAATCCTTCACAGCCCTGGGGGTGAGAATTGGCCTGACAGGGTGAGGATTAGCCTGGGACAGAACTCACCCGGGGTGAGAATTAGCCTAGGCTAATAATTCTCATGGGGGTGAGTTTTAGCCTAGGCTAATTCTCACGGTGGTGAGTTTTAGCCTAGGCTGATTCTCACGGTGGTGAGTTTTAGCCTAGGCTGATTCTCAAGGTGGTGAGTTTTAGCCTAGGCTGATTCTCACGGTGGTGAGATTTAGCCTAGGCTGATTCTCAGGGTGGTGAGATTTGGTGTGACAGGGTGAGAATAAGCCTGTAACAGGGTATCGGCGTGCTATGCTTTAGCGCGAGAGGTCCCGGTTTCGCGCCCGCCCTCTGTCTGCTGTGTGTGGATTGCCTCGTCCTGTGTGATGCGCCTGCCTGCGTTAACCGAGATCGCTACAATACATATTGTCACATATGTTTAAATGTAAATTGTGCAATATAGTTACCAGAAATTGAATTTAAAAACAACAACAACAACACTAATCCCATCTGCTCTCTCTCTTTATAGTAAGTAACAGTTTCTGGTATGTGTTATTCACGGTGCGGTGCTGCAAAGAGGGAGAGCATTTTCGTTTTACTTTGTTCTGACCTGGTGTTTGTTTGTTTGTTTGTTTGTTTTGTAATATTTGCCATTTTCATAAATTTGAGCCAGAAAAAATAAGTAAATGAAAAAAATCCCACTAAAATCCCAGTGTTGTAACTCCTGTTCTGTACTGCGTGTGGTTCTAACTGAACATCTCTGAGACGAGGCGAGGGGACTGTTTCATGTTTCAACAACATATAACTCTTTTCTTTACAATGCAGTACCATCAAATACATGTAACATGTTTCTGCTTTAACTTTACATGCATTGAATTGGAAGGTTGTTATACTTTCTGTGCATTGCTCACCTCAGTATCTGCAGTGCAATATAACGTATGTAAAAACATATTTTAACTACTTTATATTATGCAGATAACGGTATAAATTAAAAAGCTCACACTTGCCTTGATTGATGGCCCCCAGGAACCCCTAGTAAAGAGACGTTTCAATGCAACAGCTTTTTCCTGTTTAAAATAAAAAAAAAGCACATGAATAAACTAGCAGACCATGTTATCATCAACAGGAATGAGGAAATGATGCAAAACCTAACACACAGTGCTCCCCTTGATAACGCTGTAGTGGGGAGCCATAGTTAAGAGACCAGGCTCTTTACCTTATAAGAGAATACTAGTGTTAGTGTAATGGCATTATGGGGCAAATGGAAGCCATGACCGGTACCGCCTTATAACCTGTTCCACAGCATAAAGGGCTGCCTTATAAGGGGGGGGGGGGGGGGTATATATAACACTGCAATACAGTTACAACGAAACGCTATACGTGTGCATGAACTGCATTTTCTGATTTTATTTTTTTTCTGACTGCCAGTCAAACAGCTGGTTGTTTTAGTATAATTTACTCATCAGTCAGGTGTCTGCTCTCTCTTGTCAGTGTGCTGCCTTGTATTTGGTGCAGCCCCCTTTGGCAAGTGATGTGCTGCAGGTTTATCTGGGGTTCGACCCTTGATAGGACTGAGTAAGCTGAGCTCCTGACCCAGTAGTGTTTCCATGGTGCTGCTACAGCTGGGTTATCAGGTCAATTGGCTTTCCTCCTCAGCCTGCTCTTTCTTTCTTTCCTCCTCCGCCTGCTCTTTCTTTTTCTTTCCTCAGCCTCCTCTTTCTTTCCTCCTCAGCCTGTTCTTTCTTTTTCTTTCCTCCTCAGCCTGCTCTTTCTTTTTCTTTCCTCAGCCTGCTCTTTCTTTTTCTTTCCTCAGTCTGCTCTTTCTTTTTCTTTCCTCAGCCTGCTCTTTCTTTTTCTTTCCTCAGCCTGCTCTTTCTTTTTCTTTCCTCAGTCTGCTCTTTCTTTTTCTTTCCTCAGCCTGCTCTTTCTTTTTCTTTCCTCAGCCTGCTCTTTCTTTTTCTTTCCTCAGCCTGCTCTTTCTTTTTCTTTCCTCAGTCTGCTCTTTCTTTTTCTTTCCTCCTCAGCCTGCTCTTTCTTTTTCTTTCCTCATCAGCCTGCTCTTTCTTTTTCTTTCCTCAGCCTGTTCTTTCTTTTTCTTTCTTGCTCAGCCTGCTCTTTCTTTTTCTTTCATCAGCCTGCTCTTTCTTTTTCTTTCCTCCTCAGCCTGCTCTTTCTTTTTCTTTCCTCAGCCTGCTCTTTCTTTTTCTTTCCTCCTCAGCCTGCTCTTTCTTTTTCCTTCCTCAGCCTGCTCTTTCTTTTTCTTTCCTCAGCCTGCTCTTTCTTTTTCTTTCCTCAGTCTGCTCTTTCTTTTTCTTTCCTCAGTCTGCTCTTTCTTTTTCTTTCCTGCTCAGCCTGCTCTTTCTTTTTCTTTCCTCAGCCTGCTCTTTCTTTTTCTTTCCTCAGCCTGCTCTTTCTTTTTCTTTCCTCAGTCTGCTCTTTCTTTTTCTTTCCTCAGCCTGCTCTTTCTTTTTCTTTCCTCAGCCTGCTCTTTCTTTTTCTTTCCTCAGCCTGCTCTTTCTTTTTCTTTCCTCAGTCTGCTCTTTCTTTTTCTTTCCTCAGCCTGCTCTTTCTTTTTCTTTCCTCAGCCTGCTCTTTCTTTTTCTTTCCTCAGCCTGCTCTTTCTTTTTCTATCCTCAGCCTGCTCTTTCTTTTTCTATCCTCAGCCTGCTCTTTCTTTTTCTTTCCTCCTCAGCCTGCTCTTTCTTTTTCTTTCATCAGCCTGCTCTTTCTTTTTCTTTCCTCAGTCTGCTCTTTCTTTTTCTTTCCTCAGCCTGCTCTTTCTTTTTCTTTCCTCCTCAGCCTGCTCTTTCTTTTTCTTTCCTCAGCCTGCTCTTTCTTTTTCTTTCCTGCTCAGCCTGCTCTTTCTTTTTCTTTCCTCCTCAGCCTGCTCTTTCTTTTTCTTTCCTCAGCCTGCTCTTTCTTTTTCTTTCCTCCTCAGTCTGCTCTTTCTTTTTCTTTCCTCAGCCTGCTCTTTCTTTTTCTTTCCTCCTCAGCCTGCTCTTTCTTTTTCTTTCCTCAGCCTGCTCTTTCTTTTTCTCCTCAGCCTGCTCTTTCTTTTTCTTTCCTCAGCCTGCTCTTTCTTTTTCTTTCCTCAGCCTGCTCTTTCTTTTTCTTTCCTCAGCCTGCTCTTTCTTTTTCTTTCCTCAGCCTGCTCTTTCTTTTTCTTAACTCCTCAGTCTGCTCTTTCTTTTTCTTTCCTGCTCAGCCTGCTCTTTCTTTTTCTTTCCTCAGTCTGCTCTTTCTTTTTCTTTCCTCAGCCTGCTCTTTCTTTTTCTTTCCTCAGCCTGCTCTTTCTTTTTCTTTCCTCAGCCTGCTCTTTCTTTTTCTTTCCTCAGCCTGCTCTTTCTTTTTCTTTCCTGCTCAGCCTGCTCTTTCTTTTTCTTTCCTCAGCCTCCTCTTTCTTTCCTCCTCAGCCTGCTCTTTCTTTTTCTTTCCTCCTCAGCCTGCTCTTTCTTTTTCTTTCCTCAGCCTGCTCTTTCTTTTTATTTCCTCGGCCTGCTCTTTCTTTTTCTTTCCTCAGTCTGCTCTTTCTTTTTCTTTCCTCAGCCTGCTCTTTCTTTCCTCCTCAGCCTGCTCTTTCTTTTTCTTTCCTCAGTCTGCTCTTTCTTTTTCTTTCCTCGGCCTGCTCTTTCTTTTTCTTTCCTCAGCCTGCTCTTTCTTTTTCTTTACTCCTCAGTCTGCTCTTTCTTTTTCTTTCCTGCTCAGCCTGCTCTTTCTTTTTCTTTCCTCAGCCTCCTCTTTCTTTCCTCCTCAGCCTGCTCTTTCTTTTTCTTTCCTCCTCAGCCTGCTCTTTCTTTTTCTTTCCTCAGCCTGCTCTTTCTTTTTATTTCCTCGGCCTGCTCTTTCTTTTTCTTTCCTCAGTCTGCTCTTTCTTTTTCTTTCCTCAGCCTGCTCTTTCTTTCCTCCTCAGCCTGCTCTTTCTTTTTCTTTCCTCAGTCTGCTCTTTCTTTTTATTTCCTCGGCCTGCTCTTTCTTTTTCTTTCCTCCTCAGCCTGCTCTTTCTTTTTCTTTCCTCCTCAGCCTGCTCTTTCTTTTTCTTTCCTCAGCCTGCTCTTTCTTTTTCTTTCCTCGGCCTGCTCTTTCTTTTTCTTTCCTCAGCCTGCTCTTTCTTTTTCTTTCCTCAGCCTGCTCTTTCTTTTTCTTTCCTCCTCAGCCTGCTCTTTCTTTTTCTTTCCTCAGTCTGCTCTTTCTTTTTCTTTCATCAGCCTGCTCTTTCTTTTTCTTTCCTCCTCAGCCTGCTCTTTCTTTTTCTTTCCTCCTCAGCCTGCTCTTTCTTTTTCTTTCCTCAGCCTGCTCTTTCTTTTTATTTCCTCAGTCTGCTCTTTCTTTTTATTTCCTCAGTCTGCTCTTTCTTTTTCTTTCCTCAGCCTGCTCTTTCTTTTTCTTTCCTCCTCAGTCTGCTCTTTCTTTTTCTTTCATCAGCCTGCTCTTTCTTTTTCTTTCCTCCTCAGCCTGCTCTTTCTTTTTCTTTCCTCAGCCTGCTCTTTCTTTTTCTTTCCTCAGTCTGCTCTTTCTTTTTATTTCCTCAGTCTGCTCTTTCTTTTTCTTTCCTCAGCCTGCTCTTTCTTTTTCTTTCCTCCTCAGCCTGCTCTTTCTTTTTTATTTCTTGCTCAGCCTGCTCTTTCTTTTTCTTTCCTCAGCCTGCTCTTTCTTTTTCTTTCATCAGCCTGCTCTTTCTTTTTCTTTCCTCCTCAGCCTGCTCTTTCTTTTTCTTTCCTCAGCCTGCTCTTTCTTTTTCTTTCCTCAGTCTGCTCTTTCTTTTTATTTCCTCAGCCTGCTCTTTCTTTTTCTTTCCTCCTCAGCCTGCTCTTTCTTTTTCTTTCCTCAGCCTGCTCTTTCTTTTTATTTCTTGCTCAGCCTGTTCTTTCTTTTTCTTTCCTCAGCCTGCTCTTTCTTTTTCTTTCCTCAGTCTGCTCTTTCTTTTTCTTTCCTCAGCCTGCTCTTTCTTTTTCTTTCCTCAGCCTGCTCTTTCTTTTTCTTTCCTCGGCCTGCTCTTTCTTTTTCTTTCCTCGGCCTGCTCTTTCTTTTTCTTTCCTCAGCCTGCTCTTTCTTTTTCTTTCCTCAGCCTGCTCTTTCTTTTTCTTTCCTCCTCAGCCTGCTCTTTCTTTTTCTTTCCTCAGTCTGCTCTTTCTTTTTCTTTCATCAGCCTGCTCTTTCTTTTTCTTTCCTCCTCAGCCTGCTCTTTCTTTTTCTTTCCTCCTCAGCCTGCTCTTTCTTTTTCTTTCCTCAGCCTGCTCTTTCTTTTTATTTCCTCAGTCTGCTCTTTCTTTTTATTTCCTCAGTCTGCTCTTTCTTTTTCTTTCCTCAGCCTGCTCTTTCTTTTTCTTTCCTCCTCAGTCTGCTCTTTCTTTTTCTTTCATCAGCCTGCTCTTTCTTTTTCTTTCCTCCTCAGCCTGCTCTTTCTTTTTCTTTCCTCAGCCTGCTCTTTCTTTTTCTTTCCTCAGTCTGCTCTTTCTTTTTATTTCCTCAGTCTGCTCTTTCTTTTTCTTTCCTCAGCCTGCTCTTTCTTTTTCTTTCCTCCTCAGCCTGCTCTTTCTTTTTCTTTCCCCAGTCTGCTCTTTCTTTTTCTTTCCTCAGTCTGCTCTTTCTTTTTCTTTCCTCCTCAGCCTGCTCTTTCTTTTTCTTTCCTCAGCCTGCTCTTTCTTTTTCTTTCCTCCTCAGCCTGCTCTTTCTTTTTCTTTCCTCAGCCTGCTCTTTCTTTTTCTTTCCTCAGCCTGCTCTTTCTTTTTCTTTCCTCAGCCTGTTCTTTCTTTTTCTTTCCTCAGCCTGCTCTTTCTTTTTCTTTCCTCAGCCTGCTCTTTCTTTCCTCCTCAGCCTGCTCTTTCTTTTTCTTTCCTCAGCCTCCTCTTTCTTTCCTCCTCAGTCTGCTCTTTCTTTTTCTTTCCTCAGTCTGCTCTTTCTTTTTCTTTCCTCAGTCTGCTCTTTCTTTTTCTTTCCTCAGCCTGCTCTTTCTTTTTCTTTCCTCAGCCTGTTCTTTCTTTTTCTTTCCTCAGCCTGCTCTTTCTTTTTCTTTCCTCAGCCTGCTCTTTCTTTTTATTTCTTGCTCAGCCTGCTCTTTCTTTTTCTTTCCTCAGCCTGCTCTTTCTTTTTCTTTCCTCAGCCTGCTCTTTCTTTTTCTTTCCTCAGCCTGCTCTTTCTTTTTCTTTCCTCAGCCTGCTCTTTCTTTTTCTTTCCTCAGCCTGCTCTTTCTTTTTCTTTCCTCCTCAGCCTGCTCTTTCTTTTTCTTTCCTCAGCCTGCTCTTTCTTTTTCTTTTCTCCTCAGTCTGCTCTTTCTTTCCTCCTCAGCCTGCTCTTTCTTTTTCTTTCCTCAGCCTCCTCTTTCTTTCCTCCTCAGCCTGCTCTTTCTTTTTATTTCCTCAGCCTGTTCTTTCTTTTTCTTTCCTGCTCAGCCTGTTCTTTCTTTTTCTTTCCTCCTCAGCCTGCTCTTTCTTTTTCTTTCCTCAGCCTGCTCTTTCTTTTTCTTTCCTCAGCCTGCTCTTTCTTTTTCTTTCCTCAGCCTGCTCTTTCTTTTTCTTTCCTCCTCAGTCTGTTCTTTCTTTTTCTTTCCTCCTCAGTCTGCTCTTTCTTTTTCTTTCCTCCTCAGTCTGCTCTTTCTTTTTATTTCTTGCTCAGCCTGCTCTTTCTTTTTCTTTCCTCAGCCTGCTCTTTCTTTTTCTTTCCTCAGCCTGCTCTTTCTTTTCTTTCCTCAGCCTGTTCTTTCTTTTTCTTTCCTCAGCCTGCCATTTCTTTTTCTTTCCTCGGCCTGTTCTTTCTTTTTCTTTCCTGCTCAGCCTGCTCTTTCTTTTTCTTTCCTCCTCAGTCTGCTCTTTCTTTTTCTTTCCTCAGCCTGCTCTTTCTTTTTCTTTCCTCAGTCTGCTCTTTCTTTTTCTTTCCTCCTCAGTCTGCTCTTTCTTTTTATTTCTTGCTCAGCCTGCTCTTTCTTTTTCTTTCCTCAGCCTGCTCTTTCTTTTTCTTTCCTCAGCCTGCTCTTTCTTTTTCTTTCCTCAGCCTGTTCTTTCTTTTTCTTTCCTCAGCCTGCTCTTTCTTTTTCTTTCCTCAGCCTGCTCTTTCTTTTTCTTTCCTGCTCAGCCTGCTCTTTCTTTTTCTTTCCTCCTCAGTCTGCTCTTTCTTTTTCTTTCCTCAGCCTGCTCTTTCTTTTTCTTTCCTCAGTCTGCTCTTTCTTTTTCTTTCCTCAGCCTGCTCTTTCTTTTTATTTCCTCGGCCTGCTCTTACTTTTTCTTTCCTCAGCCTGCTCTTTCTTTTTCTTTCCTCAGCCTGTTCTTTCTTTTTCTTTCCTGCTCAGCCTGCTCTTTCTTTTTCTTTCCTCCTCAGCCTGCTCTTTCTTTTTCTTTCCTCAGCCTGTTCTTTCTTTTTCTTTCCTCCTCAGCCTGCTCTTTCTTTTTCTTTCCTCCTCAGCCTGCTCTTTCTTTTTCTTTCCTCAGCCTGCTCTTTCTTTTTATTTCTTGCTCAGCCTGCTCTTTCTTTTTCTTTCCTCAGCCTGCTCTTTCTTTTTCTTTCATCAGCCTGCTCTTTCTTTTTCTTTCCTCCTCAGCCTGCTCTTTCTTTTTCTTTCCTCAGCCTGCTCTTTCTTTTTCTTTCCTCAGTCTGCTCTTTCTTTTTATTTCCTCAGCCTGCTCTTTCTTTTTCTTTCCTCCTCAGCCTGCTCTTTCTTTTTCTTTCCTCAGCCTGCTCTTTCTTTTTATTTCTTGCTCAGCCTGTTCTTTCTTTTTCTTTCCTCAGCCTGCTCTTTCTTTTTCTTTCCTCAGTCTGCTCTTTCTTTTTCTTTCCTCAGCCTGCTCTTTCTTTTTCTTTCCTCAGCCTGCTCTTTCTTTTTATTTCCTCAGTCTGCTCTTTCTTTTTCTTTCCTCAGCCTGCTCTTTCTTTTTCTTTACTCCTCAGCCTGCTCTTTCTTTTTCTTTCCTCCTCAGCCTGCTCTTTCTTTTTCTTTCCTCAGCCTGCTCTTTCTTTTTATTTCTTGCTCAGCCTGTTCTTTCTTTTTCTTTCCTCAGCCTGCTCTTTCTTTTTATTTCTTGCTCAGCCTGTTCTTTCTTTTTCTTTCCAAAGCCTGCTCTTTCTTTTTCTTTCCTCAGCCTGCTCTTTCTTTTTATTTCCTCAGTCTGCTCTTTCTTTTTCTTTCCTCAGCCTGCTCTTTCTTTTTCTTTACTCCTCAGCCTGCTCTTTCTTTTTCTTTCCTCGGCCTGCTCTTTCTTTTTCTTTCCTCAGCCTGCTCTTTCTGTTTCTTTCCTCCTCAGCCTGCTCTTTCTTTTTCTTTCCTCAGCCTGCTCTTTCTTTTTCTTTCATCAGCCTGCTCTTTCTTTTTCTTTCGTCAGTCTGCTCTTTCTTTTTGTTTCCTCAGTCTGCTCTTTCTTTTTCTTTCATCAGCCTGCTCTTTCTGTTTCTTTCCTCCTCAGCCTGCTCTTTCTTTTTCTTTCCTCCTCAGCCTGCTCTTTCTTTTTCTTTCCTCGGCCTGCTCTTTCTGTTTCTTTCCTCCTCAGCCTGCTCTTTCTTTTTCTTTCCTACTCAGCCTGCTCTTTCTTTTTCTTTCCTCGGCCTGCTCTTTCTTTTTCTTTCCTCAGCCTGCTCTTTCTGTTTCTTTCCTCCTCAGCCTGCTCTTTCTTTTTCTTTCCTCCTCAGCCTGCTCTTTATTTTTCTTTCACACATCTGCCAGAAGACTTAGAAAGAGATTTACCCTTTCTAGCAAAAAAACAATTACAAAATAAAAACATGATTTCAAACACAACTATTTATAGTCACAAATATATACTGTAGGGCTAGATTCACAAAGCTTTATTCTAAATCGCCATTAGTGCATAGTGACAGAGAGAGCTGTGCTCATTACTCACTTTATCATTCTGTGACGACACTTCTTGGGCAGCCCTGGGTACAAAGATTAACACGAGAGTTTACATACAAGCTTTTTACTTCATAATGCCTACAACTCCTACAACTCCAAAATTCCAGATTTAGCGAAATACATACGCGTATCACAAATTAAACATTTAACATCTTTAAATCTTTTTTTTGTTTACACTTAGCGAGTGAACATTTAGCTGACATGTTAAATCTGGGTTTCTAACAAATAAATCCGGGAATTTAATTTTTTTTTTAACACTTGGCAAGTCAACATTTAGCTAACATTTCTAAGAAATAAATCTGTGAAAAAATACATGTAACTTAAATATTTTTTATAAAAATTGGCAATTCAACATTTACCTAACAGATACATCTGAAAAACATTATTATTCAGCAATTAAATGTAAAAAATATTATCTGAAAAAACAAATCTGGGTTTTCACAAAAAGAAAACCATTTTACCAGCTCAGTGTGAAGCTGACATGCAAGCCCACGCCCACTGACGCGTTTGATTTGGCATTGTATGCCGTCACACTCCGACTTTTAAGAATGTGTTTGTTAACATTTATGTATTTTTCTAAATCTGAACTTTTTTGGTTAAATCTAGCAAAAAATACACGATTTACATTAAATCTGGGAGAAAACATTAGTGCTTTTTTTACACTTGTTACTCCATACATGGTAGCCATCATTTCATCTCTGTTCACTGCAGTTTCATTCACACTCGCCACTTCAAACATCATTTCTCCGGTTGTACAAGTCTGAGTGATCATCAATGTCTCATTTGAAAGGGAAGAACTTGGACTAATTAGCTGTCATTTATGTATAAAATGTATCCTTTTAAACAAAGTTCTGTTTTTTACACTGTATGCATGTTTAAACCAAAATGAAACATCTGAATCTGCTTAGCAATGTGTGTGTGAGTGTGTTAAATACATGCAATTTAGGATTCATTATATATCAATGAACTTTATTAATTGCTATTTTCATTACAAGCAATGCCCCTTGTCCCTAACGGACTGTGTTAAATCACAGTCACCAGTAGGGATAAGCATCAAAGCAAACTGCATGAAGGCTTAAGCAGATCCAGATGCATGTATCTGGTCCAGTAATAACAGCACTTACTGCTAAAATAGTACAGGGTGCTGACCACAGCAACAAGCAGGGCGGCGGCACCTGCAGCCAGGGGCCCCAAAACCAGAGAGCCACAGGAGAAGCCTGCAAGAAACAATCGAGAACCTGTTACAGGCACAGCGACTTCAACTCAGTGCAACACAGAACCAGCTTCATTCTATCTGTCCGCAACCCTTGAGGAGCTTGTGTAAGAATGAGTGTCCTCGCCTGCCTCTGCAGCCAGGGTCGTTTGGGTTTTAAGTAATAAGGTCTACAAAGTTCTTAATAACTACAGACCAATCTCTTTCTCTCTCTGTTAGCCTGCAAAGCTATGCAATGTAAATTCAAATGTTATTCTGCTTTTAAAGGTCGAGTTGGTAGGTATACAAAAACTACAGTGTTACGTTTAATCAGGCATGTCCTAGAAGGCTGGAAGGATGCAAACATTGAAACAAATAATGCCAGGAAGACAATAACTAACTTGTGCTTTAAGATTTCAGAATAATCAGAAGTGCACTTTGGGAAGGAAGTAATTTGGTCACCTTGCCCACTCTTGGTCTAGGAACATCCTTCAAATTAAAATGAAGAGCAATGAAAATAGTACGGTGAAAAAGGAATCTGGAGTAACCAAGTTTACCCTTTGTCTTTAGAATCCCACTGGAACAGTGGCAGGGTTTTTTTGGCTTTGGCTTCGTGGGCTTAGTGGTTGGGGGTGGAGGTGGAGGAAGCTCTGAAAAGGAATACAAATATTGAAAAATACACAAACGTAGTTATAAAACTAGACAGGATGCTTTACTGGTATTTGTCAACATCTTTAGTGCAACAATGAAACCGACCAAGACAAGGACCGTGTCAGTACCTGTAGCAGAAGATTGTGTGCATATTAACATGGGTTGCTTCCCTGGGTTTGAACAGAACACAGTCAAAGCTCAATGCCCACACTTGTGTAGAAATCATTGAGTTCTTGTTTACAAGCCTTCGATGCGGAAGTCTAAAACTAAAGGGACCACAAGAGACAACATTTCCTTTTGATGAAAGCCGGTTGAAACAAGTATAGCGTTTCGTATTACTAGAACTGAAAGACAGCAGAGGTCTGTATGAGAATGAACAGACACGTTCTATAAGGACTGGAGGGGCTACCATTGCATCATTTCATTATTTAGCATTTGTTTGCTTGTAAACCGTGATGAACAAACTAAAGAATCATCAACTTTGTAAACCATATTTAATGCTATGGCAACACTTTAAAATAATGACTGCAAATTTATAATGAATTCTGACCTAATACCACAGGAATAGCACTTGAATATACTTCCTCTGAGTTTTTCATTCTCCCTGGATTTCGTTACCCGGATTCATTCCATGTTCCTTTGTAACAGATGATGCTGATCACATGTATAAGGCATGCATTTTGCAAGAATGAGCAGATCCTGAGAAGTGTTCATTCGTGCATGAATGCATGCCTTATACATGCGATCAGCATTACTTATTACAAAGAAACATGGAATGAACATAGTGAGAGGCACACATTTCGAGTCAACACACTTGCAACCCATCATTTCCCTGTCAGAATTGGAGAATTGGAGACGTTGCTCGAATGGTCAGTAACCTGTCCTAATAAAACATCCTATTTGAGAGCCGATTCGTGTATTTTGTATTCTTTTTGGTCCATCTCCTGACTCTTTATAAAACTGTAATTTCGTAAAAGCTTAAAGCTCTTCATTCATTGTGACTGTTTAATGCTGAAATGTGTTTATTTGGGGTTTCTTAGAGTTGAAGTGGTTACTGTTCTCCAGAACAGTACTTACTGACAGTAAACACCAGCAGAGACAGTACAGTATAACTAGTACAGTAATTCATACACTTCAAATCTAGATACATGATTTATATTGCAGTCACACTGTAATAATTACCATATGCCCTCAGGCTAGGTGACTGTCATCTGATGAGGAATATTTTAGCAATATGTACATGGAAACAGCACAAGCACGCGCACAGCTCTGATCATATGCATACATTCACAGCATTTCCAACCCAGAAGCACACAGTAGAAGCTCAGGGCACTACCGAAAGCAAACAGCAACCTAAAGCTGAAAGGTATGGACCCCGACCCTTAGAGAGGTTCAGTTTGTCTGCAGACACTCCTGATATTCCAGGATCCTCGTCCACCAGACTGATCTACAACCTGCTTATGCTCACCTCCTACTGTCAGGTTGGTTCCTCTGGCCGCTGTGTAAATCCCATCATGCAAGACAGTGCAGTAATACATCCCGCTGTCTTCTTTCTTGAGCATACTGATCTTCAAGATGCAGAGTTCGGGTCCGGATCTCAGAGTAGTTTTGAACCGTTGCTCAATGCCTTTCGCATGCGTTTCTCTGCCGATGGTGCTTGTATGCATGAGGAACTGAAAGTCGGTTGTTCCGTTGGTCTGCCGGTACCAGAAAACTGCCTTTTGGTTGTTTTGTGCTTCCCCTTTGCAACTAATGGAAACAGAGTTGTTTTCTGGCACAATTACAGAGTTTGGGATCTGAGTCAGGATTAAACTACTGGCGGCTGTTAGGAGAAATACAGAAAATACAAATGAAAATATTTCATCAGAAACTTTTACCTCCCAGTTCCATTAATGGCACAGGTTCCATTCCATTAATGGCACAGGTTCCATTCCATTAATGGCACAGGTTCCATTCCATTAATGACACAGGTTCCATTCCATTAATGGCACAGGTTCCATTCCATTAATGGCACAGGTTCCATTCCATTAATGACACAGGTTCCATTCCATTAATGGCACAGGTTCCATTCCATTAATGGCACAGGTTCCATTCCATTTTGTCTAGTCACTCACTTGCATGTTAAAAACTCTTCCCTACCTAAAAACAAAAGGTAATAATACAAAAAACTTTCCTCCTGCTGACAAAATATATACTGCCCTAAAATAAATCCTCCCTTCTACCAAATGTCATTGTTTACAATCTATTTTTGTTTAAGAAGCTCAATTTGAAAGAGAGAAGAACATCTAAATAGAAGCTTCATGAATAAAAAGACAATTTCATTTTCAAAAAATAAAGATTTCTTCCCACTTACTGTAGCTCAGATAAAGTCAAAGAAAAGTAAAGAACAATTTAAATAAAAGAACAAATGAGTGGGGCCTGTTAAAACGGTTTGGGTGAGCATCATTTCAAGTGGTTGCTTCTGCTTCGCTTTATCGCTAAGCTTTTCTTTGTTCTGGAACGATCCATTTTATATGAACAATAAGAAAGCTGAAGATGTGCATTGTTGTGTAATTACCACACAGCTAAGTGGCTGCAGTACTTGGCTTTGCCTTGCGATAAACAACAACTTGTGTATCTTATTGCTGAAACGTGTCATCTGTCTATGGAAGGCCGCCCGGGTTAAAAATACATTATTTAGTACATGTTTTAAAATATTTAGTAAACATTCTAATTTGAATTTAGTACACGTTGTAATTCTAATTATTAAACATCCTAATTTGGCTAATCAGATCACTGAAAATGAAATGAGAACCAATGAATTTAAAGAAAATAGTATGTGTAATAAATGATCCAATTAAAAGTCGCCTTACATCTGCCATTCCCACCCAGCTCGTGGCGGTATATGGACTTGGCATTGGGTAAAGTCTAGTGAAAGATGGATAGACCAGGACCCTCCGAGACGAGCAGAGCCTCAGAAATCACTTTAATTCAGTGGGAACCCCACTGTAACTAATATGTCATTTTAAACAAGTGTTGAAAGATCTGACATTAATTCTAATATTAGCTACGGTAACTCAATATTTAGTGTAAAACTGAAATAAATATAATTAGGAAAAAAAACACGATTGTGTACATTGTTAATACAAACTGAACTGTGTCACGGTCAACATTGTCTGTCTCAAGAAGTCGGCAGCACTCAGCAAATCTATATTTGCACCGCATAAGAAAATGTCGCACAATCTGATTTGCAATTTTCCTTGTTCTTGATTTTTTAAAGAGCATTTCATGTCTGAAATTATTTTTAAGTATTTTATGTATTCTGATTGGTCCAAATCAATACCTGTACTAAATATTTGAAACACGTTGTAAATAATGCGTTTTTGACCCGGATGGCCTTCCATATCCCTCAGTCCTGTGAATGTGATTACTCACATTCACACATTAAAGTGTTGTCATTAACTGTGGCACTGAGGTTGAATTCGGAGAATTGCTTTCCTTCAATTCAGGATCCGCATTAGCAACCTGCAGTAATTTGGCACAATGCAATTCCATCATTGGACTTGAATGAATGCAAAACAGGTTCCAAAATGAGTTATGATAAAAAAAAAAGGGCTCAGGTTTGTTGAATACGAAAAAGTCATTCAATGCTATAGCATTTGTTGCATAAACTGTATTACCGGATCTCTATCTGTCTAATGCCCAGTATTTATACTGTGGTTGAGTATACATACTACTACTGCTAATAATAATATAATAATAATCTTTAATTTATATAGTGCCTTTCATGTACAAAAGTCACAAAACACTGTACAGTTCTTTGTATTGTACGGGTCTGACACATCATACACCATGTATATGTTACAGTAAAAGTCAGAATATCTTCAGATTTACTGGGAAATGTTGGCATTTACCAAGTAAAGTGGTTAATCTACATGATAGCGCTTTACTTCAGACATGTACTGTTAAATCTCAAGAATAACCAAGTGCCTTTATCAATAAGCTTCCGGTAAATGTCCAAAAAGCAATATCATTCTTCCTAATTCTGGACACTTGCCACCGTACCTGGTAAATGTTGATAGTTACCGCTACAACTTCAGATTTACCAGTTTCTGGCTTACCGTAACATATACACTCAATTGCATTTGATTCAGTTTGTAAAAAAAAAAGTTATGAGTATGGAGTATATGTTTTAGAATGGCCAGAGTCTCAAAGCAAATTGTCATTAACAAAATATATATATATATATATATATATATATATATATATATATATATATATATATATATATATATAATTATATAACAAATAAGAAACAAATTCATAAGAAATACAAGACTCTAAATGTATAATTTTTCTGATGTTTTGATTTAGTAAATTAATAAGGTCTGTTCTTCCTTTCTGAAGAAAAAAAAACATGCAAAAAAATAAAATAAAAATACAAATGAAAAAATCTGGAGCAATGATGCTGATGGGCAATAATCTTGAAGCGCTTTACAAAACAATGCACATTAAACAGCAGCCCGGTGTAACGTTTCCTCTTGTGATTGCTGCTGTCTGTCTGCAAGGACCTTCTCGGAAATGTGGCTTCAGTTTAATAAATAATGCTGGCAGCTTCGTCGCCCTGCTCTTACACAATGATATGTGTTTTTTTTTCTGGCTCAGGATGATCATGCTCTTGTTTTGACTCTCATCCTCATATTTCTATTTTATTTCTTGATTATCGTGCGAGTTAATCCAAGATGAACACTCCTCGTGATTTGGTTTTCTTTAGTCAGGGCGGTGTACCTGTAATGCAGTCTCATTGCGTTGCTTTAATTGATCTAACCAACAAAATAATTCTGTCTGCCTCATTATTTCATTTCCTGTCAATAACGATGTAATTACACATCAGCTAACTTGCGATTTCCTTCTAAAAACTCTTGTTGAATTCATTTTGAATTCATGATGTATTTGCTGTTCCTGTTCTCAAGGAATTTGTGTTAGGTTTGATGATGTTCAATTGTCAAGTGTTATACTGTAATCAATGGAACTTACAATAAATAATTTCTCCCCTTTTTATATAAAACTTATAATGGGCTGGTAATTACTTACTGAAACAACATTGAAATCCAGAAGGCAACTCCTGCTGTCATTTTTACTTTTGTTTCACAACCTCTGATGTGTTTAATATTTAAGAACTGAAGCAATATAAATTTAAATAGATTAATATAGAAACAGAAAAATCATGAATTACTCAAACATAAATACATGCATACATATACACAGTACATGCGTAGAGACATCTATACTGTTCTGGTTTTAACTTCTCAGGACATTTCTGACAACATGTGTAGTACTCTACCTTATTGTTTTGTTCATCTTTCTATCAGGCAGTCAGAAATCTACAGGGCATTGCTGTTGGTGTTGTTGTCGTTGATGGAGACCATGTTTGATAGAACTAGTAAAACAACTGAGCGTTTACAGTCTTTACAGCCAGGCAAATAACAACAGGCAAACATTCATGCAAGGCCTTCCTAATAGAAATTATGATTTTTTTACAGACAGATTATTTTTTAATACAGATGTGATGTTATTTAAATAGTTGTGTGACTGATTCGGCATGTGTGTTTCGAATTAGCGATGATTTAGTGCAATACGTTTAAATGGCTACTGTTAATCACTATCCCTTGAAAGAACACTCTAAACCAAGCCTCTCCAAATGATGACTTGGGGTTTCATGTTAGGAAGAAACCATATTTTTTACTAAAAGTTCTCTAGTATGCAGATCATGTTTTCTGCTTTCTGTATGTGTTGAAAACTGTACATGTTGTTTCTTTAATTTAAATACAATATAACAAAAACATATAAACTATTCTGCAGTATAACAACTTACCTGTATTTCTTTATCATGGCCCAACTAACGTTTTTTAAACAAATTAAGCAAATATGAACTGAATATTCAAATTACAGCTGTAAAACAAAACATCATTTGTGCACACTTACAGTAAAATAACCCCAGTACCCTCTCAAATCACCTATTTAAGAAGCAATACAACAACTCTTTTGTACTGTAGAATGTGTGTTGCCGGTGTTTATTTTAGATGTTGTTTATGCATTGCTTTCCTCGGCATAAAATGTTTTCCATACAGGCATTTCAAAATTCTGCTATATGAACGAATATGAACTCATTTTTGCCACTGAACAAATGTCAAGCCGTGTTTGTTCGAACGTTCGAATGTTTGCCCCAGCTCTAGTAATGATTTCAACTTCTTCACTTACACTGGAGTGATTATACAGTCAGGAGCCAACAATGATAAACATCATTGTATTAACTACATGTATATAAACCACCAGGCCTTGATCGAAAAAAGGGAACACCTAAAATTAAGTGTGTTCAAACCAGTTACTGTATTAGATGATCTGTCAATAAATAAATAAATCATAAATTTGGGGGGAAATGGCAAAGACACCTCCTCACCTGCCACCCATGAAGCTGCCACCCAAAGCCAAGCCAGGAGCCTCATCTTGGTTGTGTTCAAGGAGTATTATCACTGTGCTGCTTCTCTCCCGAGTTCGATTGCTGGTATCTCTCTACAGCCCCCCTCTAGAGACAAGACCATGTCACCTTCGACCAATCAGAAGAGACGACAGCATTTCTGCTGGCGAGGAACCTTCTGACTGCTTTAAATTGCTAAACTAATACAAGTGCCAGAGTTTAGAAGAAAACGCTGAAGACCTGATAAAAAAAATACAATCGTTCACCAGATTTACCAAGCAGCTTTCAGAACAGCTGCTTGGTAAATCTGGTGAACTAAAAGGTTCTCCACGAGCTCTGTGTAGAATGAATGTACATTGGATGCTGTGGTCTGTTTTGTTATGTGGTGGAATCAATTCTATATAGCAGGTAATTCTATTATTATTATAATTTGTATTATTATGATTATTATTATTGGTCTTGTTAGTTATATATTAATAAACAATTACCAGTATTGAAAAAAAAAAAATATTTACACATTAATATGAGAATGCTGAGATGAAACAAACTTCACTCTCTCTGCAGATCTGCAGCTGGAGTTTGTTGGTTGCGATTCAACACTTGAAAGGAGCGACCACAAAAATACTTCTATTTTTCAGTTTCAGCACAAGGTGCTGGGTGAAAACGCTGAACTTATTGTATCCATGTTGCTTAATGAATACTGAACCTTTAAAACATGTACATGCACCTCAGATGACATTTCTCAAGACGTGAAACCGTCAGTTTATTGAGAAACAGACGGCACATTACCCAACGGTTTAAGATATGTTGCAATTACACGTGTAGCTGTGAAAGTACCGTTTCCCTGCTGTATCATGTCATTTCAAAAATAACACTTTGAGAAGCCAGTTACATGTTCGTAGTTGCAGCACAAAGAGTAATGGAATGGAAACTATGGGCCCTGTTAACAAAACTAAATTGTGACATATTTAAAATGAAAAAGATAAATAAATCAAATAAACTGAATGGATTAAATAACATTTGATACACATTGACACCTTACTGACTGGTGCTGGTGCCTTCATCTGCAGTCACTTGTTGGTGTCGTCGATGGACAGAGTAGTTGATAGAACTCGTTTTAAAAAGTTAACAACTAATGGATCACATTTAACACATTTAGAGGTAGCAAATTAATTTACATTCATGTACATTCACTTTATTTAATTGATGAAGGCAGTCTCAGAAAAACAATGGGCTTGACTTCAAAGTGTTTCCAACATTCGGCAGTTTGCTCCTAATTTGAGAATGGAGATGGAATCTGAGTTAATGTTACAAGATGAGAAACAAACCATGTTCAAAACGAACCAACTTGACAGAATAAGATCCTAGAATAAGTCATTCATTAGTTTGTGTCTTATGCCAAAAAATGATACTGTATAAATATGTGTTGAATGATATTATCTTTGCTATACTAACAGAGCACTCAGCTGTTCTGTTTGAGTGGAGTTCAGACCTGTATTTATGTGACTTGAGTTACTTGTGTAATTACTGTGTTATTAACAGATTATAAAACAGTTTGTATTGCTAGACACACTCAAAGGGAAACACTTGTTGTACATGTTAAATGCCTTTGTTTTTTTTTTAATATGACTCATTATCTAATCATTATATACAGTATGTAACCTGGGCAATGTTTCAAATGTTTTGTGCAGTTTAGGTAGGCAGGTTTAAAGAAGTGTTATATAGAAACAGTAAAATGTTCATGATATTATATTAAACACAAAGCTATTGATAAATAATACTCGTCAAAATGCTTGTGAAGAGTTTCCTCTTAGTGCTTCTATGTACAGATTATGATTTGGGTGTTTAAAGTCCTGTAAAAGTCCTGGCGTTCAGGTTCCAGGGTGTAGACCAGCTTTCACTTGGGGTCAGACCCCGTCTTCTTAAATCATACTCCCGCAGTACCATGCAGGATTATACAGGCTCAGATCTGCAGCTCATTTCAAAACATGGTCAATTTGGTTTCAGTAGTTACCCACTTCCACAAATTTAAAAGTATAAATGTGCTTATTTTTTTTTGCTCGGCAACTTAAAAGATTAATATTTCATTTTGCTCAGTCGAGAGACATTGTTGAAGTAATTATGCTTTAACATGATCCTCTTGTACAGCTCCAGAGCTGTATTACATCCTTAGTGTGGGTAAAACAAACACTGTAGTAAACAGGCAGCAATTACAGAGCGCTTAGTCAGGACATTACCAGATTAACAGTGACTCTTAATAATTACTAGGTTATAGTTGGGATGGAGGGTATAGTAATCAAGTAAAACAATGTTAACTGACTTCATTTAAATCTTATAACAATGGATATTACTGGTACTTGTTGTCCAGTTCATATGGAGTGTTATTCAGTGGATTTGTCTTTCCTAGTCTCTGAATGAATAGTCATCTGTGCAGCTCCAGGGTGTAGAAGATTTAATAGTCTTAAATTCAACAACCCAATATATATATATATATATATATATATATATATATATATATATATATATATATATATATAAAATGAGTGTGTGTGTGTGTGTGTGTGTTTCTGTAAAGATGTTTTGCTGGCATCTTGAATATCTTTCTCTTTGGGAAATGCATGCAGTACGTGTCTCTTGCATGTCTCTTTTCTGATCGTTTGCATCTGAGGTTTTTCAAACAGAAAGGCAGTGATGCTGGATTTTAGCTGAAAAATCAAACATTATCAACAATATACACACACACACACACACACACACACACATATATATACACATTTTCTGTAAAAAAATAAAAAAATAAAAAATATATGTGGCTGCATTTTCCATCATTTTACAAATCTTTTTAACAGTATTTCAAAAAATGAAGTTGATTACCCTTTTATTAGTGTTTCAGCTAATATTGAGAAAGGCAATAACCACAGCCATTGTCTACTTGAGTGATAAAGTTTTCCCTCTTTAGTAATTCCCTGTCAGATTGTAAAAAGTAAGACACGCTGCCCTCGACAGACAGCCCCCGATTCACTCCGGTAGAGGGATTGTTTTTCAATCATGCTAATCTCAAAGAAAAATTCAAATTCTGAAAGTAGAATAACCCATCATTTATATTCAAGTTGAAGTTTTTTATATATTTGTATAAATGCATCAATGTCACCCGTAATCGAAAGTGAATCAAACATTAATCAAAAAGAATATATAAATATATATAGATTGTAGTTTTATTGTTTGTTTGTTTTTACTGTAGTGTTAATTTTCATTACTATAATAGAGACCGAACTATCTTGTTTGTGACTTTCAAGGGTCAATTTTGTATTCTGGCTTTAAATCCAATTTAATTCATTTATACAAAAAACGGTCGCCAGTCAACTTGTTTACAGCTCATCGCGAGTTAATGTTTTATCTGTTTCAGTGCTTTATCATTAAACATGGTCGTTAATCTCATACATCTAGTGCAGATTAGAGAAGGGAAACTAGTCTACCACACAATTCAGGTACCAGTGGTAAAACATGGGGGGATAGCCACAGAATTCTGTGAGAACAGGAGATCTGTGACTTTCGTTTCAGTTTTTGAATTTTGTTATGCAGCCAGAAAGCACAATGTATGAAAGAGGCTATCGCATATACACACACATGTGCTACAGCAAGAATTTATCAGAATTTAATTTAAAGTTGCAAAAGACAGAACAGCACTTATAAAAATGGGAGACATTACCCATTCGCAGTGAACGGATAAATCGCAATGAAATGAAACTACCAAGAAACAAGTATGAGCAGTCCAATTACTGCAACACCTGCTTCCTGTTTCACAACATTAAGTATTTCAAAATGGAGCAAAGCTGGTGAAAATAAAACTAAATGTTGCCTCCTCCATATGATACTTATTTAAACCATCAAAGTTATTGTCATTTCCACAGACTTCTCTGGACCATACCAATGGATTTGTATTAGAAAGGGGGGGAGGCCCGTGTAGGTTTGCAATGACAGTTTTTAAAGTGTGCATTCCTCCGCCTAACATGATCATTTCATGAAAGTAATTGGTGGATCTCATGTGTTTGACATGCCAACAGACCCCAAAAAACATGCTGTGGGGTGACATGCGGATGGTCACTCTAGACTAGAGTGCTACCCACACTAATTAATACAGAGGACCAGTCAAATTGAAGCCCGACACATTTCAAGCATGATACCAGGAAGAGGAGGGGTCCATGCAAGCTTTGATACTCTACTCCAGAGGGACAAGGATGGGTGAGAACAGGGGCTCACCTCAAACATAAATGAGAGGCAGTCATCTTTATGAGAGATTGCATTCTGTTGATGCATGCAGCAGCCTGCAAAATGAAATGGCTGTGTGATATTGACACTTCCTGGTGCAATCTCACAATGGGCACAAACCTGATTAAAGCACCGTGGGATAGTATGTGATTTTCATTATGACCTCAATTTTAATTAATATGTGTTACCGTTACTGAATAATGTTCAAGCCAAGCATACAGAGGAAGCGTTTGTTATGACAGCACTGGTCGAGACAGTTTCTTAAAATTTCAACATGTACATGTATCATGCCCATGGAGTGCCCACGATAGCGCCCTCTCTTGGTGGAAACTGAGATCATACCAGTGTGATGCAGTTCCTCCTCCTCTCTGCTAGGAGGCACTGTGTTCCTCACTGTCTACTGGAGGAGCCTGTGTCTACTCCTGCTCCAGAAGCACTCCTTTGGGGAACTTTTATTGAGAGAATCATAGAATACAGCTGTGTACCAACTACAAAAAGCCTGTGTGTTAAAGCACAAGGTCTGTATCAATATCACAACCACAAATAGCAGTGAGGCTGAGATATAAGGCTTTGACAATGAGGGAGTGCTTTGCAGAATAAAAACTCACAAAAGTGATTGAATCACTGAATAGATGTTTATGAATCCAATACCTCAAAGCGTTATGTCTTTATAATCCGGAAATACAAAAAGTCACATGATCCCAATATGGCGGTCATCTTAGGTCACAGATCAAAGTGAAACGTGCTGTTCAATATCGCCGGAGGAGTTTCCATAATGGTACATGACAACAGGTTTAAGAGGGTTAATCCTATACATAATGAATAGACCACAGATAATTGCTGTGTGGGAATGTGGCTGGAGCTGTGAATTGAATAAATGATTAAGGCTCCAGCCACAGGTGTATCAAAAGGGCAGCAGTGTGGAGGAGTGGTTAGGGCTCTGGACTCTTGACCGGAGGGTTGTGGGTTCAATCCCAGGTGGGGGACACTGCTGCTGTACCCTTGAGCAAGGTACTTTACTTAGATTGCTCCAGTAAAAACACAACTGCATAAATGGGTAATTGTATGTAAAAATAATGTGATATCTTGTAACAATTGTAAGTCAGCCTGGATACGGGTGTCTGCTAAGAAATAAATAAATAATAATAAATAGGGTTGTAACGATCACTCTGCACAACTGAGAAGCAGTTGCACTGTCCTCCCTAAGGAGATACTACTGGCCCTATTCCTATAGCTAAATAAGTCAGCAAGAGTGACAGACAGCAAAAGCAGGGACGTCAGAGGTGTCAATTTCAAGAACAATCGGTTTATTATTGTGAACAATAATGTCAACAAATGAAACAATGAACAAATAAATGAAATGAATAATGATAGGAAAGGAATTCAAATAATTGTAAGAAACAGGTAAGAAATAAGATGGTACAGATAAGTATGTAGGGACAAACAGAAGGCTAAACAGTATCACCAAATAGAAATGAATGGTGTCCGGAGGGTCTCCAATAAACCCACACTCACAAACACAACACACACAGATAAAGACCAAGGATAAATAAATAGATACAGATGAAAAAACAGTGACTTGTGGAAACAATTACATTTAACAGTCTCTATGGCAATGGTGGAAAAATGACAGGTAGGCCCAACAAGTCCAGTAATAGCAGGGTAATTGAAATCCATACAAAGTAACAAAATAACAAAAAATACAGGCCACAAAGTATCAAATTAAAGTAGAAAAAATCCAAACAAAAAAGAAATGATCTCACCCACAAATAAGGCAGTCCAGCAAAGTGTCCCGAAATGATGGTGATTGTAGAAGGTTGAAAACATTGAGTACGTTGAAAATGTTGAGACTGTCCAGTAGTGTTGAGTTGAATGGGGAAGAGTTGTTTGGAAAAAATCAGGAGGATCAGGAAAAAATGGAGGCTGTCACACATAAAACAACAAACACTAAACAGACCTAGAAAAACAGCTAAACTTAAACAAGTAACAGTGAAAACAAAAAGAGCAGTTTAGACAAAGCGCAGCGACAAAAGAAAATGAACGGATGCACTGGAATTATCTAAGGATGTTAATGGATTCACTGAAATTTAAGTCAAGAAAATGCTGTAGTTAAATGGATTCCTCTGAGAAAGGGAGTCTTCCTCAGGCCTGATTAGCCAGCTTTAATACAAGTGCTGGCTACTAAGGAGCTCTGAGATTGGAGGGGTGGAAATCTGAATGAGCCAATGGGGAGAGAGGATGAACAGAGGGTGGTTGCAAGGAACTATGGGAAATGAAGTTTTAACCTGGCCAGGCTACTGACCCTAATTAAAGGGACAGGTGGGTGAGACTAACACACACATTATGTAGCATGGGAATTGCTACAGGGTGATCATGGGTAAGAAAGGGGTAGAGTGTTCAGAGGTGGAACGACAAAGCAAGACAGTAAGAACTAGAAACAAATAGAAGCTATTGCTACTCATGCTGGCTTTAAACCAGCACAATACTTGTTTTATCTGTTTGTAATGGCCAACGTGCCTTTTGTTTTGTATAAGCTTTATTCTGTTTTGTTTAAACTTTTTATTTATTCATTAAACCGCGCAAACAGCACATTCATACCCCAATCTGCTGTTGATTTTCATTCATTTACTGGCCTGACGTCATCCACAAAGCCATCCGTCACAACTTCCTAAAAAGTTCTAAACCAAATATACAAAATACTTTACATAATCTATGGATGTACCGTGCATCATGCATGTACACTAAATGTGGATGTGCTTGCTTGGACCAGCTCTCTCGCCATCCAAGAGGTTATATATGACCTCCCCAGTGAAACGCAGAGCCATGTCAACAAGAACAGATTTGTGGAATGGCTTATTGAGCAGACTGGGCTGTTTGACCAAACAAGAGGAACACATTGCAGAAAAGGAAGGTGGAATGGTTCAGCAAATCAGATTGTTCAGGTCTGTTCACATTCACAAAATGACATCCTCATCTCCTCCCCAATAAATAATAAGCCAGGTTCTTAAAGCAGACAGGCAGGAGTTTAAGTCATTTCCGCAAGCACATTAAAAGCCCACTTAATTCAGACATGGTTTAACCCAGAGCTGTAAAAACAAAGGACTTCGCACACACAAGTGGCATGCATGCCGTGGCCTATATAGCACCCTCACCACATGAACAGCTGGGAGGCTGTCGAGAGAAACCGGAGTGAGGGGGTTCACGTGTGTGGTCTGCGCTTCTGCCTTTGACTTGAGATAACATCTTGGTTAACTCATTCACTCAGTGACAGACACATACATACAGTGCACACAGATACAGACACATACATGAAACTGGAGTCTGGAATTTTGTTGGTCGTTTTAAGGAATTTGGAACGACCGCTTGTAATGCAGAGTAACTGAAAGGGTTGTTTAGTTTATAATTGTCAGTGGTGGTACCTCCATCCCACACACATTCAGACAGAGACAAGATGGCAGTACTCCACCCACCTTCCTTTCCTTACTGTTCTTCTATCGGTGCATGTGCCATTAGCTTACTGCTGGCACAAACCAGGGCACTGCTGAAAGAGCCTGATGTTCTTGTGTTCCTGCTGGTTTTATACCTACCGTATAATCGTGCAAACAGGAGCATGCTGTTATGCAACGGGAGTTTGCTTATATGCATGATAAGGCCATGGGCTTGTATGCTGGACTATTTTAGGAAAGAACTGAAGAGAAAGTAAAAAGTGAAAATCTATTAGAAATGCTATTACAAAGTCTTTAATGTGCTCTTGTATTAATGTTATCTTGCTGGTGTATAATAATAAAAGAGATTTACAAACATCTTGGTCCCCACGCCTTGCGCTTACATATATCTTCAATGGATAGGTGTATAGGTAACAAGCTCTGGTCATGCTAGGCATCTCCACTCCCCTTAAGAGTCACTACAAACAGCTAACACCACATTAGAACAGAATAGTCATTTCCAGTTTATCTTATCCGTAAACAAAAGTATGTTTAATCAAATACAACTGTCAAAGAGACCTGCAAAAAGCAAAGTATCAATTTGAGCAAAATAAAAATGGGTAACTTGTAAATGACTCTTACTACAAAAGTGTATCAACTGAATTACTTCAACTTTACAAAATAATTTACAGTGTACATAAATATACTTAATTGTAGCCTGTAATGCTTCTACTGTGTACAGTAAGAAGATTGAAGATTACCTGTAATATGGTTTCTTCATAGAATGATAAACTCTACACACAGAGTGAACTCCCAGTCTCCATGTTGCTCGGGTCAGGAGAAAAACCAAATGATCTCTTTCCCAGAGATCCCTGATATAATAGTTTTTGGCACCAAAGTCAGTGTCCCTCCTTTATAAAACCTCCCACATCCCTTGGTATTGTTGTCCAAATTTCCAAACAATTACTTCAATAAATAGGTTACAGGTAATACTCGTTTTCTTACCTTGTATGATGAACTCCACACAGAGTGAACTGCACCAAAGGCAGTAGATAGAGTGGTAGGTCAGATATTAGTGCAAGAAGCCACAGCCACCACAGAGTGAGTAAAGGTGGGCTGAGAGCAAGACACAGTTAAATTGTAATGTTTTATAAAGGTCTTGAAAGAGGCCCAGGTAGCAGCATTGCAGATGTCCTGGATTGGGATGGATTTTAATTTTGCCCCAGTAGTAGCCACTCCTCTTACCGAGTGTGCTTGGATAGGTCCTGGAACAGGTTTTTTTTTTTTTTTTTTTATCACGTTTATAACAAAACTCGATACAAGATGTAATCCACCTAGAAATGGTCTGTTTTGACACAGGTTTGCCCTGAGTTTGAGAGTTAAGACACAAAAAGCTGCCCTGATGTTCTCTTATTGATAGTTCTGTGAATATAGAAATTCAGTGTTCTCCGTACATCAATTAGGTGGCGTCTAGCCTCCTCTTCTGATTTATATGGTTTTGGGTAAAAATCATGAAAAGTCATGACCTGGTTGATATGAATACTTGTTACCACCTTAGGTAGGAACTGGGGATTTGGCCTACAGACAATCTTGCCCCTGAATGACTGGAAGTAGGGTGCATCAATCACTGGTGCTTGAAGCTCACTTATTATTTATTTAGTGGACGCCTTTATCCAAGGCGACTTACAGAGACTAGGGTGTGTGAACTACGCATCAGCTGCAGAGTCACTTACAATTACGTCTCACCTGAAAGACGGAGCACAAGGAGGTTAAGTGACTTGCTCTGGGTCACACAATGAGTCAGTGGCTGAGGTGGGATTTGAACCAGGGACCTCCTGGTTACAAGCCCTTTTCTTTAACCACTGGACCACACTTACCCTTCTTGCTGACATCACTGCGACTAGGAACGCTGTTTTCCATGTCAGGAAATTCTCATTGCATGTCGCCATGGGCTCAGATGGTGGTCCCATGAGTTTATCCAGTACTAGATCGAGGCTCCATTGAGGAATGATCTGTTTCCTTGGGGGCCTTAGGTGGTTAACCCCTTTAGATGGCCTACCTTTATTATAGCCTGAGAGGATCCGTATGGCCTGAAACCTTGGCTCCGTTGAAACTGGTTTTGTCCTCCGAAGGAAGATTGGTTTGGCTGCTATCTAAACCTTTGTCTATGTCTGTTGAAATATGCCTTATTGAAGGATGCACCTCTCCCGGCTGTTGAGCAGGACCTGATGGCCTGTCTTGCCTCCTTCATCTGTGCCAGGGAGTCCGTGAGGCCAGTGCCAAATAGTAGGTCCCCTTGAAAGGGTAGCTTGAGTACTTTTGACCTTTGACAGGGGTTAAGGATGCAGACAACGTCTTGCAGAGACAGCATTCGCCACAGCCCTAGCAATGGTGTCAATGCTATCGCATGCTGCCTGTAGCTGGATTTTTACAGCATTTTTTCCCTCTTCAGCAATATGCATGACCAGTTTGATGTTCTCCGGGGTAGGGGTCTGTAAGGAAGCAGACAGCTGGCTCCATAGCTTGTGTTGGCATTTGGTAGTATGTATTTGATAATTATTGATACACATACTGCAAGTGGAGGTGGAGTAGCCTCTCCAAGAAAGTATCAACCTTTCCGTCTCCCCGATCTAGAACCGATCTGTATGATGCACCCGTGGCAGGTATTGCCATGATAGTGTCCACTTTTGGCAATTTAAGGTAATATTATTTTTATGAACCCTGTAGAATTTGTCTGTTCTGGGAAGATGCAGTGCAGCAAACGCTGGCATACCCTACATAGCCTCAAAGGGCCTCCACACTACCTCATGGAAGGGGAAACCTTCAAAGGCTTTCCTATCCTTTGCATAAATGATGCTTAGGAAATTGTCCTCTTCAGTACTCGTCTGGGTAGTAATGTTGAGGGACAATGAAATCCTTTTTAAAACATTAGCATTTGTATACACAGGTTCAGTACCGTCTCCAGCAACTGATGCGTCTTCATCTGGGCCAGAGTCCATGACGTCATCGTCTCCCAGGCTGTGTGCGTCTGCAGAGCAATTCTGCTCCTGTGCACGCCATGCTGTTGTGGTATCAGAAACCGCTGCCCGGTCTACATGGGGGAGGCAGAATCTGCCTTGAGCTCTCTAAACTCCTGCAGTCACTGAAGAAAAGATCTTTGGTTACTGTTGGCATCGCTACCTGTGCAGGAGTTGGTTGCGCAGTCACTGCTGGAATTTCAGTAAAGGCCGCCGCTGTATACAAGGCACATCTTTCTCCCTGCTGTCACTGGTATGTTTGGACATGGTGCTCCGTTTCTCCCTGGAACCGCTTGGTTTTCATCCTGACCCAAGCAACAGGGAGAGTGGGAGTTCACCCGGTGCGTGGAGTTCATCATACGAGGTAAGACATATTTCATTCTAGGCTGAATGCCCTTCAGTTTTCCAATACTTAATTATAAATACTTATGATTCCCCTCCCCCTTTCAGACATATACAATATGCTCAGGTCTGAGAGGGGACGGTTCTGGGAAAACTGAACCAGGATTCAGAAAGCAACTGGGCCCTTAACCTTCATCCTGTCTCCTGGATGAAGTCCAGCAGCAATACATTTACGTTGACACTTAAAAAAATTGAAAAAGTCATGGACTGCAGACACAACTGAAACCAGTCCTCTCTCTGCCTGTCTGTCTGCTTTCTCTCTCTGCCTCTGTCTCTCTTTTCTGTCTCTGTCTCTGAAAAAAAATGTTGTAGGATTTTAAACTGTACTGTATATTTAAACACTGGTCAATAGGCCAGTCTCTCAAGTAAAAGTAGTGTTCACAATATAAATGCTGGGGTACAAATGTACTCTCAACTGTTGCACTAGGGTCAGATTAAAGTGTCTATGCTTGAAAGCACCAAATGCCACAGGAGGGCGCTGTTGATAACAGAGGCTGCGTACCGGCCTGTGCGCTTGTGCGATGTGTTGCTGGGGGCCACAATCCTGGCCTTTCACTGCTAGGCTCCTGTACTCACCAGGGTGTAGAGTCAAAATAAATAAATACAAAACTAAAAACATGTCTAGAACACAATGGGACCTGGTTGAACCACCCCATCTGTGAATTTAAAATCATTAACAATGACAATATTTTACTGCATCCAGACCTTGAAATTTGATTAAAAAAAAAACAAGTTTCTTTAGTGATATTCAAATATCGTACTGCATCTGCTTATTTAATAAAAACAAAAACAAAGAAACATTCAGCTCATTGCCACACAGCACACCAAGTTGCTACCCAAAATGCAGTAAAGTACAGCGTTAACTTTGCTTATTTCATAGCATTTCACAGTATCTTTCTAATGTTACTGTTAAAATCTGCTTTTTAAACTTGTTATTAAATGTAAAAAAATAATGGTAATAATTTGTCAGATAAACAGATCAGGATCTATGTGGGTTTAAATTAGTCTTTTGCCAAGTGTTAAAGTCCATCAAACGCAATTCGACAGTAGAACGATTGCACTCTTATGAGACGGATGCAAGGGGATGCTTTACATTAACCCCATTATGGATTCATCCCAGAGCTTCTCTTCCTCAGTTCTCCCATCCAATTCCTCTTTCTTCTTCTTGTCTTTCTTGTGTTTCGGTTTGCCCTCCTTGCCCTTGTGCTTTGCCTTCTCCTCCTTCGCTGGCTTGTCCTCGGTCATCTCGCCCACCTTCTCCTCTTTGTCCTTCCTCTCCTTCCTTGCTTTCTGTTTCTCCTCCCTCTCCTTCCCCGGCCCAGTGTGTTGGTGTCTTCTCCTCCTCTTGTGCCTGGCTCGTTCTTCCTCACTGTCTGAATCCTCCTGGGTCCGCCTCTCTTTCCTGTGCTTCCTCTTCACCCTCCTGCTCGGGCTGCTGCCCGCATCCTCGGAGGTCCCGTGCCCATAGTCATCCTCAGAGTCATGGCTGGAGAGCTCCTGGCTGCCCTCTTTGTAGAGGGCTGCTGGCTGAGGCTGCACATCTGCGCTATAAGGGTAACTCTGGATGTTCTCTTGTGGGAGTGGGTACATGGGACTCACTTGGAATGCCCCACGTGGTTCAGCAAGACAACCTGGTCTGTAGTCCATAGACGGAAATGCAGAACCATCCTCGCACTCACCCAATGGGGCCGCCTTTGCTTGTAATCTGTGGCTTCTCATATTCTTCCTGAGCATCCTGTTCTTAGATGAAAAGCCAGGTCCCTTCGCTTCCCCTTCAAACTTACCCTGTCTGAATCGGTTACCCTCCCACGATGGTGGAAAAGGTGGACCCCATGGTTGGGCTTGGAACTCAGGTTGCCCAAATGGGGGAAAACCTGGATTCTGCATGTCCTTACCACACAGGCCAGGCCTGAACCGCATGTTCTGGGGTGCAAAGTTGGGAATCATGGCATTTCCTGCAAAATTGTCTTTTCTAAACCTTCTTTGGGTCTTTGGTGGAAATCCCGGAACGCCCTCCACACATTTGCCTCGCCTGAACCAGTTGTTTTCCTGCGTTGGGAAGCTGGGGTACCCTTCCTCACCAGCCTCTTCTTGCCAAGGACCGCCAGTGTCTTCCATGGAGAAGTTACTGGCCTCGTCCTCCTCCGCACACTCACTGTCTTCAAACCCCTCCCTTCCTTTGTTGCTGGAAGTCTTTGGGGCAAGCCCCCTGGCTTTCTGAACCTGAATGTAGTCAGCCAGCTCATCCTGGAAGGAATCGTAGACCTTCTTCTTGGTGTTCTTCATGAGGTTAGCCACCTTTGTCTCTCTGTGGAAACACAAGAAGCCTAACTGATTATGTGAATAAAGGCCTGCATACAGTCTAAGGGACGTGAAATGGCAAGATGGAATGAGAGCGTGAAACAAGGAGGAGGATACCGGCATTGTCATTAGCAGAAGAACAAGAGTAGGAGACGAGTGTGAGTGAAACTGAGAAAAACCTGGAAAGATAACAGTTTCTCAATCACAGAATACTTACTTGACCTGATGTTTATTCCCCTGCATATGCGCCTGGTACATTTCTATGGAGTTCAGGGTAATGCTGCAGATAGGACAAATAAAGGTGCCCACTCCAACATCTGAAAAACAGGTAATAGAAAGAGAGGTGGATAGATTCTTATTTTTTATATGGTACAGAATGCTGCGCTCATAATTTCACAGTGTGGCGAAATTCAAAAATGGCTGTTGGCCGAGCCAATCTGTGCAACTACAGGTCAAAGCAATTATTTGGCGCTCGATGGTGTTGCAGCTGCAGACGTGCAAGACTGAACATTGCAAAACAAGCCATTACTAATGTTAAAATACATCAACATTCCAAAACAGGAAATACCTGTATTATTCCTAATGAGCTTTAATAATACAAATCTCTACAAAACAATCACTACAATGCACTACAGTGGAGATGGAAATAAGACTCCTATTGCATAACAGTTTCACCCATTCCTGGTTTTACTATGAGCCTGATTAGGCACGGTTAACAAGCTCGGGTGTGTCATCTTAATCTCATAGTAAAACCGGGAATGGATCAAACTGTTATGCAAGGAGAGTTTTCATCCCTGACTACAGCCAGCCCGTCCTTACCGTTGGAGTCACTGTCAGCAGGCACAGCCTCCTCGCCCAGGTCCTGCAGCAGCTTCCTGCGTGTCTCGTTGCGGAGGTGCTTCTTCCCACTGTAGTGCTGCTGCGCCATCTGGGGGTTGTTGAAGGATGCGGAGCACAGCTTGCAGTATTTATTGTAGTCATTCAGATCCACTCCCAAGGGGGCAGGCTCGCTACCTGGCTCCCCGCACCTCTCCTCTGGAGGCGCTGACTCGGGCATGACCATCGGGGGGTCCATCGAAGGAGCAGCCTCATTAGGGGTGTTATCTTAAAAAGAGACGACACTGTCAGAGCGTGACGAGAATGGGGTCTATGTGACGGGTAGTTCTGAGATACCACTGGATATCAGTTTAGCATTACTTTTTGAGCAAACTGTACATGGTGCTTGCTAAACATAAACACAAATATACACTTCGACTGTCTTCATTCTTAAAACATCCATAATAAACTAATTGGGACCAGGGGGTGTTCGAATAATCAAATTACTGTACAACTGAGAAACTGATTAAATTACGTTCGGAATCTGGAAACCTCCTAAAATAACATTTAATACAAACCACTTTACCTTTAAATAAGTAACATACAATGCAGCACTGTACTGGAAATACCCAAGACTGAGGGCTGAACAGTCCATTTTCTATGACAGCAGTGAAGAAGTGTACACATCGAGGTCTGTTTGGTTAACTGAGGTTAAACGCTATGGAGTGCTAAGACCACCTCTCCACGACTCGTGCAGTTTGTGCTACCTGCTTGTGACTGTGCGGCCGGTGGGGTCAAGGCTGTGGCCAGCGTCTCGCCTCCGAACTTCTTCAGATACTTAGCGTGCACTTTCCCAGCGTAGTGAGACTGCGCCACCACCAGGGAGCTGAATACCATGTTGCACAGGCTGCAGAAGCGGTTCTTATCCACAACACCCTCATTCTGAAAGGGAAACAAACACAGCAGATTGCTACAATGCCAGTCAGTACCGGGCAAAGCTAACTGGCTGTAACATGCATGATGCTCCAATCGTTACTGAGAAGGTTTACAGAGACAGACCCCACGCTACGTAAATCCTTGCGACCTGAAAGATTTCTGTTGATTGGTTTTCATTCCTACTTAAAATATTGATAATCAAGACCTAACGAAATCAGCTATCAAATTTTAGGAAACAGTAATAAGCAATGGAAGCAATGTACTTTTTTTATAATGCACACATGGTTGAAAAGGATAAATAAACAGATAAGACGTCTGCATGATCACTTCAGGTTTTATAGTGTAGTCACACTGTTACTTGAATAATTCAAGGTTGATCTCTCTATCGAAATTTGCTGTAGATGTCTGAAGTGTTTAGTTATGATGCCTGTGCAGTTATCACAGGGTCACTGTATCGATGAAGGGTCGTAAGCCTTGAGATTGTCACGGATTTGGGGTTGAGGGACCCCAGGAAATCGTTTCCTGGTGGAAGCTCTAGGTAAAATGAACCTTGTTTACCCGGAAGTTGTTCTGCTCATTCTTGGCATTGTTTTTATCTTTATCTTTCTGCATCTGAAAGAAGAGCTTGACCTTCTGGGCGTGCTTCTTACCCTGCAATACACAAAGCGAGCCAGCTGTTTCTATATACATACACAAACACTGCCCTGTAGACATGCACACCTGGATACACACATTACACATACAAATAAAGGGACCTTTAATAGAAAGTGGAATTATCACACTTCATAACAAACCTGGAAGATTTAGTTTTATTACACTGAACATGAAAGTAAACTGCTAATGATAACAGCATAATAATAAGATAATAATTCTACTACTTAATACTGCTACTATTACTACTAATAACACAAAATAATGGTTTAAAACAATGGCTGCACATTTCTAAAGAATGTAATTATTGACAAGGTACTCCTAAAGAGGTACTGCACAATACACTGTGAATCAATTAGTCGTGTTTGGAGGGAAAAGAAGGAATTATTCAATATAGAACTATTTATACTAAAGTATAGTGATTTCACAGTTGTTTAAAGTCACACAGTGGGATAAAGTCTTCACTAATAATGTTTGGTAAGGGGGAGGCTGATTCTTATTGACATACCTTGTAGTGGGAAATGCGCTGTGATTCGTACTGTAGCACAGCTCCACACACCTTGCAGAACGAGTCAGTGAACAGCTCACTGAAAAGCTCCTTGTGATTCTGATCATCTGAATACAAATAAAGAAATAATAATAATAATTACAGAAAAGGGTACGGTTCAGCCACAGCCAGGAAGGCATGTATTTACTCACAGATGTCTCCTGAGCTCCACAATATGCTTCTTTTGAATGATCCCATTTAATGGGTTTGAAAAGACTGCAAGGACAATCTGTAGTCTCAGGTAGAAGCAAGTCCAGTCAAAATACAGTACAGTCAACATGCAACGTCCAATGAGCAGAAAACTGCTGGAGCTGTGTCTTCATGTAGTTGCTACTATTTAGGGCAGATTGTTTAATAAACTGCATTTTTTTCTGTTAAAAGATATATATGAGAGCCAATAAACAAAAATAGTTGCCGTGCCATGCCGTCATCCTGACGAAAGCCTCCAGTACCACGCTGCTTGGTTTTCCACTGAACTGGCACCTCTTTACCTGGAAGCTATTCCTAGTGAACTTTATATGACAGCGTTGGGATAACCTGTCCCCCCTGGCTTGGTCAAGGGATACAATGATACATAGTTAAGTATTGTACTGATACTTGAGTATGACTAGAACATTTGGCAATACTAACAAAAAATAAATAATACATAAATGACAAACATTTTGATTACAAAGACACAGAAATGTTTAAAATACCAGGGAGGGCTCCGTTAAGTTATTTGAAGGATCGCTGTATGCAGATCTGCTGAATAGACCCCAGTGAAGCGTACAGTGTTTATATGACCCTGTAAATATGAAGTCACTACCTGAAATGGTGTCTTAAGATATAAAAGTTTTCAAACTGGTGGCAAAAGCTCTAAAATAAACGTTTAACTTTTCTTGCATGATACCCACAAACAAACTTGACCCTGAGAACCACAGAACACAGATGTGCACCCAGTATGAAGCCAGTATCTCAAAGCGTTACTTATCATCTGGATACCAAAAAGTCACAGTACCACATGTCAGTCATCTTACGTCACAGGTCAAAGGGTGCCACTAGATTTTCCTTGAGGAGACTGAAAATATGAAGCTGGCATCTCAAATAATGTATGAGATACTGGCAGTGAAATCAGTAGAAGAATGACAAGTAAGCTTGACAGGGTGGAGGCTGGGTGCGATCTGGTGACCCCGCAAGCGAGTGTCTTAACCACTATGCAAAAGAGCCAGGTGCATTTGTATTTGTGGTTACAGAGCTTTTAACCTCATCTCATGTAGCCGACAGGGGACAGAATCTGTAACGGCAGTGCGTCACAACACTGCCCTTCACATAAACAGCCCTTACTGGGATGCTTGACAGGTAATGGCACTTTCTCATAAAGTAATCAACACTCAATACATTATCCTAAGTGGATAAATCAGAAATCCCAGGGTCTGCAAGAAATGTCACGACCGCCATGCGTGCTTGAGATAATCCCTTTATCTGTTCAGGGCGACTCTATACAGTCGTACCTTCACAGATTTCATGACATCTTAAAGTTATGAAACATACTAGAAACTAACACAGCTTCATCATTTCAAAATGAAAGAAAAGGGATTTGAAAAGTAGCCGCCTGAAAAGCAGCGCAAAGTGTTGTTCAGATACTTAGAGGTGCAGCTGCGACATCTCATAGTTGTTAATAAGATCACAGGTTTGATGAAACCCATGACAGTTATATCAGAGTCCTTTAGAGTGTCATCAGATCCTACAGATGGAATACAGCCTTGAATAACCTTTCTCAAGTTTCTTTGAAGACATCGTTATTTGCTTATTGTACTAACGTGCTGTATATGAAGGCAAGGTTGTTTTTAAATAAATCTGCTGATTCTTAAAGAAGAATGCCTGTTAAAGTTTTGTTGCTGCAGTATGTATGTATATATGTGTATGTGTGTGTGTATATATATATATATATATATATATATATATACACAGTATATATATATATATATATATATATATATATACACACACACACACTATATATATATATATATATATATATATATATATATATATGTATGTTTTCAATCTTCACCTTCCTAACTTGTCAATTTCTTTTAGATATCCCATTCTAAATCAAGAAAGCCATCACCTATTTGGACCACCTAACTAAACCCACCATTGGGTTCATTTGAACCAGTCACAAAGCATGATCATGTACACAAGATGTCCACTAGATGCCAGCACTGTATTTAGCCATATTTCAAGCTCTGCCACAGAGCAGCACATAACTGCTAAAACAGGAAAATCATGTTCTTTACACATGGGACTGCTTATATAATATACAGGTCTGAATCTGGCAAATCTTAAGTTTTACCAGCAATTGTCGACATTTACCAAGTAAGGTGTTAATGTCAGGAATTATAAAAATATATCGCTTTTCAGACATTTATCAAAAGTACAATTGTGGTGTCAAAAAACATTCATATTTTAATGTTGGGCCAGAACTAGTAACTCATTTGTTGTTTTCAGTAACATGCGCAGTTGCATAACATGAAAACACACACACATCTGGTGTAGAAAATAAAATCTGCAATCTGACAACATAACAGTCAGTGTTTAATATGTGTAATCCTATTCAGATGGAACAAACACTACAACTGTCAGTGGAGCTTTTCACACAGTCTGGGATTTAAAACCCACAACTTGTAATCTATTGTGGAAGCTGAAGTGAGACTCCACTATATGAAACAGTGTCTTCTTCCTCAGCTTTGGGTAAAGCCAAACCACGCAGAAGATTCTCAAAGTTTCTGATGTACTAGTACGGGGAGGGAAAGCTAATTCTGGGAAACAGGGATGAATCTGTGTACGTGTAGTGTGAACCTTTGTTCTTGGTTTTCAGCACTGAACATGATCTCTTTTTCAGACGAAGATGAAGGCTATGCAGTGGAAGGAGAGCTGGTTATTGATGTCCCTCTCTTGGCCAAGTCCAGTTTACGGTGGCAGAGGTGGATGAAGCCGTACTGTTTTTTTGTATGGGCAGTATAACCATCACTGAAGTAATGCATTTTCCTCAGTCTTTCCTGCTTAGAGCTGTTGGATTAGGAAGAGTGCACAGACAAAAATCATGGTAAATTCTGAAACCCAGAACAAAGGATCAAGTCAGGATTGATAATTAAAATGATTGTAGCTAAAAAAACAATAATCCCACTGCCATTTATTATATAGGTCTTAAATGTGCTGCTCTGAAAGAAACACATGATAAAGTAAACGTGTATTTGTGTTTTTAAAACATGGCACCTGTTAAGTCCCGTTTTCAGTTTTGCACTTGCTTGGTAATTTCACCTGGAATGAGAAATTGTCCCCATCCCTTCAACAGCTGTTTCCCCCATTGCCCGACATTCTTTCAGCCCCCTACTCTTTTGAAATGACCCAGGATATGAAAGTGTAACATATTTCCTGAGAATAAGCATGGGAACTTCAAACTGTCTTTAACCTAACCTAATGTAGACATCAAAACAGGTAAGATTTATGGAATTATTTGGATAACTCTAATCACTTTACAGGTACACACTGTCTATACAGATTCATCCATATTTCCTAGACCTAGCTTTTCCTCCCTCTACTAGTGCATCAGAAACTTTGACAATCACCTGGTGTGGCTCAGATGAAACCCAACTTGAGGAAGAAGACGCAGTTTCATATAGGGGAGTTTTGTTTATTGCATCTATACAGTTACATTGTGGAGCAGAATGGCTGAAAACCTCTCTGAAGAACGTAGCGATATATTTCAAATGCATGCACCTGTGGGGAAATCACAGCAGGTACACTGGCCAGAGGATGACTAAAGGATACCCCCTGAGAACATGTTATGCTGTGTTTAATGCCCAGGTCTCACCTCAGCTTCCACAAGAGGACAAAGGAGAAAAGCGCAATTGAGAGGTATGACTCGTGCTCTACTTACAGGTTGCGTCACATGAGTAGTATTCAGATTTCTTTGGAATGGATTTTTATTTTCGGGGTTTCACCACACGGTCTAAGGTCAAACATTGTTAAGCTGTAACTTTACTGGTTTGTTTTCCAAATGTGTTTTTAATATTTTTTAATCCTCATGCAATTTGCAATAAAATTACAATCTTTATAAATTTTGACCCCTTGACCCAATCAGGCAGAAAATGTATATTTTGTTTTTTTACTTGGAATAACCCTGAGCACCAAGTTTGGTGTAAATCGTCAGGGGTAGGGTGTTACCTGTTGTGTGAATTGACACAGAACGACACTGAAGCAGTTGTCTGGAGGTTAAAAAGGATCTACCATAAATTATAAGTGGCCTCAGGCTAGATTAGCTACACCCTGACAAAATACATAAGGCTGCCTAAGGCAAAAAACTCTGAATTGGCAAGTGACATCCCCTTTGTTCATAAAAGATGTTTAGATCAGTCAGACAGAAACCAAAATGGACAAACTGTAAAGCAATCTGCACTGCAGACTCACAGAGCACAACTTCTGCCACTGACCTATTACTGTTACCTATTTCTAAAGGACCATAATAATGTGCCATAGGGATTTGCCTACTCCCCATGTGAAATGGAGATGGTCAGACAGAGGAGCACATGGGAAGTCATGGAAATACAATATTCGATATGCCATCTGAACAAACTGGGGTGACGTGGGCAGGGATGGAAATACGACTCCAATTGCATATGTGTCTCAACCATTCCCGGTTTTAATACAAGCTTAATTAACCAAAGTGTGTATGCAAGAAGCTCAGGCGTGTGGGTCAAACTGCTATGCAATGGGAGTCTTATTTCCACCCCTGCATGATTAAAGAGTAACAGACTATGAATGGAAAACATGCACTCCATAATGATTGCCAATATGATCCCTATGGGGCAGCAAAGAGACTTCAGATATCATAACTGTACCTACAGGAGCCCAGGAACTGTAGCACCACTGCCTGTTGCAGAAGGGTGCGCCGGAGGTCCCAGCAAAGTATCAGCCGAGTGATAGGCTTGTCACTCGCTACATGTGGCTGCTACGATGATGTATGTGTGGAAGCAGACACCAACCACAATGGGCTGAAAATGTATTCTATGCATTGAGTTGCACTCATGTAGCTCTCCATGTACTTTGCTGAACCTCCGAGACAGCCCTATATCCCAGACAGGGCTCTTCTCTGGCATGCGGCTGCCTTGTGTCCCTAAAGGAGTCATGTATCAGAATGCATACTTTGTGTGCACTGCACCTGCCTGGTTCACCCATGTCACCCCAATCAGTTCACCTGTATTGCATATCCATTGTGCACCTCTCCTTATGGGCCTGTCCTGAGCACGTCATTATTTCACATGGGACAAATTCACTATATAAACTTTAACATATTGATTTTGGGGTCTAAATGCTGTAGGACAGGGAAAGGGTTTGGACATGTCACTTTAAACAAAACAATGTCTGTCCTAAGTCACAAAAAAACTGTGTATATTAAGACTTTTTTTTTAGTTTTATTTTTAGTTAACATTGTATATCCACTTTAAACCTTCATACTAGTAATTGATGGACATTTTTTGGACATTTTGTTTGTACATTACATTGGACTGACTATTGTTATTCAGTGTCCATGGTGATTAGAAAGATTCATGGCAAAACAGCTAAATGGGAGACCAGATGAAGGGAACATTAAAGAGAAAACTGATTCACATTTTATCCTTGTGTGTGTGTAATTATATATATATATATATATATATATATATATATATATATATATATATATATATATATATATATATATATATATTTTTTTTTTTTTTTTTTTTTTCTTGTATCAACTACTAAAAAACAATTCTGTGTTAAGGTTTGGGAGCTAGTCAGTATAAGTTTCCTGCCATATTCAGCTATGGCCATGACTCTACAGAATGAACTCATTTTGCTTCATGAAGTTGAATGAAACCTGCTGAACTGCTTAACATACTGAATTTCATACCGCTTTGTAGTCTTCCATATACTTAACGAAAAACTGAAATTTTAAAACACAACATGAAATACTACTATTAAGGCTTCCGACAGACTTTTGCGATGTCATTTTGTAGTTTCTTTGATTACATAAGAAAGTTTACAAACGAGAGGAGGCTATTCAGCCCATCTTGCTCGTTTGGTTGTTAGTAGCTTATTGATCCCAGAATCTCATCAAGCAGCTTCTTGAAGGATCCCAGGATGTCAGCTTCAACAACATTACTGGGGAGTTGGTTCCAGACCCTCACAATTCTCTGTGTAAAAAAGTGCCTCCTATTTTCTTTTCTGAATGCCCCTTTATCTAATCTCCATTTGTGACCCCTGGTCCTTGTTTCTTTTTACAGGTCAAAAAGTCCCCTGGGTCGACATTGTCTATACCTTTTATGATTTTTAATGTTTGAATCAGATCACCGCGTAGTCTTCTTTGTTCAAGACTGAATAGATTCAATGATTTTAGCCTGTCTGCATACAACATGCCTTTTGAACCCGGGATAATTCTGGTTGCTCGTCTTTGCACTCTTTCTAGAGCAGCAATATCCTTTTTGTAACGAGGTGACCAGAACTGAACACAATATTCTAGGTGAGGTCTAGAATATTGTGTTCTAGACCTCACCTAGAATATTGTGTTCAATTCTGATCACCTGGTCACATGATGCTATATAAAAACATCTAAATTATGTTTACATAGTTTATTATTATTATTATTCTCTCAATCCTAAAATTCTAGGCAATGCAAAACGATTGGCCATAACTGTACAGTACTATGCAATGTAGGCTACATGAGTCAGAGTGTCTGCATATTAGCAAGCAACAGCACCATCTAGTGCAACAGTAGCGCATTACCAGTACAGAAAAGAAAATAAAAAGGATCCAAAGCAGCAGATTAATAGCTGGAGTTGGCACTTGCTATAAAGACCCTTCGGCTGAACAAGCCTACATACTATGGCAGAAAACTATAACTGAACTCAAGTGAAAGCACCATAACAGACATGTGCTCATTAATAGTTACCAAAAGCACCCAGTACACACAGCTAGAGATAACACTGATCAAACATAGCCTCTTTTTCCTGAAGATGTTACAATTCTACATTTGAAGCTGGATTTCAGTATGCCTTCATTTCCATCTGCCACAGGGATGGAAACAAGACTCCTAGTGCGTAGCAGTTTCACCCATTCCAGGTTTAAATATGTGCTTGATTAGCCACAATGTATAGGTAACAAGCTCAGGTGCCTCTTACTGTACTCATAGTAAAACCAGAAATGGATCCAACTGCCATGCAGTATTATTTCCACCCCTGGAGTTGAAAACATTTGTTTCCATAAGCAGCAGATGGATATCTACACAATTTGAGCTGGAACGCTGACAATGCTGGTTTAATTTATTATATATATATATATATCACACACACATACTAGTCAAAAGTTTACATACCCTAATGGAAATTTATAATTTCTAAAAATTTCTCAAAAACATTTTTAGGAAAAATCTTCTGTAGTAAAAGTTTTGCTTTTGTGGATGAGGAAAACAAGTTACAAAAAAATAGATGTCTACAATTATTTCAGCAATTTTTTTGAGCAAAATTCCAAAAATGCTCATTCAAAAGTATTCATATCCTGACAAGGAACATGAAATTAATAGCTAGTTGAGGCAACTTTAGCAATAATAACCTCTTTTAAACAATTAAATATTTGTCAATTAGCTTTTTGGCATGATTCTTTAGTGATTTATGAGCATTCTTCAACGCAAATTGTTCCAGTTCATTCAAATTCTGTGGACTTCTCTTGTGCACAGCCTTCTTCAACTCATACCAAAGATTCTCAATCGGATTTAGATCGGGACTTTGACTAGGCCATTCCAGAACTTTAATTCTATTCTTCTTTAACCATTCTGAAGTAGATTTTGATGTGTGCTTTGGACCGTTGTTGTGGTGGAACGTCCAGTTGTGCTTGAAACCAGGTTTTGTAGCGGAGGGTTTCAGATGATTGGCCAATATCTTTTGGTGTGCTATGGAATCCATTTTACCATGTATTGGAACTACATTTCCTGTGCCATTAGAGGAAAAACAGCCTCATAGAAGGATATTATCACCTCCATGCTTGACAGTAGGTATGGTGTTCTTTTCTTTGAACGCCTCACCAGACTTTCTCCAAACATAATGACTACCAGCGTGACCAAATAGCTCGGTTTTTGTTTGATCACTTCACAAAACCTTGACCTGAACTCACATCCATCAAATGTTGTTTTGCAAACTTTAAGCGATTGTCCTTGTGACGTTTTTTCTTTGGCTTGCAACCATTGAGACCTTCACCATGCAATACTTCACCTATGGTTGAAACGGAAACCCCAGTCCCACTTGCAGCCAATTCACTTTGAATATCTTTGGCAGTCAATCTCGGATTGTTATTAACCTTCCTCACAATTCTTCTACTTGTTCTTGGTGAAAGAACCTTCTTTCTTCCAGACCGAGGAAGCGTTGTGACAGTACCAGGAGTGTTGTACTTCCTGATAATAGAAGCCATATTTGAAATTGGGATACTCAAATGCTTGGAAATGGTCTTGTATCCTTATCCAGCTTTATGACAATAAATAATGTTCTGCCTAAGGTCTTCAGATAGCTCTTTACTTTTTCCCCCAAATTGACCTGTTGGCAATGGCAGCAATCACCATATGCCTAACCCTTTTATACTCTCTAAGAATTCACCTACAATCCAGCATTTTCTAGAATTAGGTTCTGCATTATCATATTGACATTTCGAGCACCTTGTAGACAATACTATAATAGCATCAAAGGGTATGAATATTTTTTAATTAGCATTTTTGGAGTTTTGCAAAAACAACTGTGAAATAAATAATTGTAGACATCTATTTCTTGTAACTTTTCCCTCATCCACAAAAGCAAAACTTTTGCTACAGAAGATTTTTCCTAAAATTCTTTGAGAAATGTGTAGAAATTATAAATTTCTCTTAATCGATTTCTGGTTTCTTTTTGTTACTTGTGCTTCCTTACGCCTCTATACCGCCCCCCCCCCCATCACAAAGCTATCAGTTAAGCCATTTCTATCGAGGTGTCATTAACTTTAACAAGCAGTTATCCATTTATTTATTTATTTATTTATTTTATATAGCGCCTTTAACCAAGGCGCTTAACCATTTTTAAACTAAACGGTACAATCAGGAAAAAATGGCTGAAGGAGGAAGGTATGTTTATTGGGCAAGGATGAGGAAGTAGAGAGTGTTGCTACAGTGAGAACAGAGGCTAGGGCAGGGTTGGGCAAACAGGCAGGGTCCTGACCAGGGGTTAGGGGCTAGGGCACGCAGTGGGATGAGCTAGGGTGAAAAGATGTGTTTTAAGGGAGGAGCTAAAACTGCGTAGTGTAGGGGACTGTTTTATATTGAGTGGGAGTTTATTCCAACAAAGGGGAGCCAAGAGGGAAAAGGAACGGAAACGGGATTGGGCACAGGGCGAGGGTGGGACCGAGAGGGACAACAGAGTTTGAGAGCATAAGGGACGGGAGGGAACATAGTAAGTGATAAGTGCAGCCAGGTAGGGTGGGGCGAGACCATGGAGGGATTTATAGACTAGAGTAAGGAATTTAAATAAACAGCGTTATTAAACAGGGAGCCAGTGTAGCTGAAGGAGAAGAGGGGAGGTATGAGAGGAGCGGGGGAGGTTGAATATAATACGGACAGAGGCGTTTTGAATTTGCTGTAATGGTGTGAAGGCGTAGGAGGGAAGGCCAAGGAGGAGGGAATTGCAGTAATCAAGGCGGGTGAAGATGAGAGCATGAACCAGGAGTTTAGTGGCAGAGAAAGAGATGGAGGGGCGTATTTTTCGATTGTTAAATAAATGGAATCGGCAGGTTCGTGTAATGGCCGAGATATGATCAGCAAGGGAAAGGGACGCGTCAAAGTCCATAATTCGTTAAGGAAAGCAGCTGTGGAGTTTTCGTGAGCGTGCATAGATACGGGAACTTGTGACATCTAGTGGTCAACCTGTCACACTGCAGTACCAAGGAACAAGCGCTTATTCTCATATTAAATCTGGGACCAAGTCACAACTTTGACAACACGCTAATCACACTTAACAAAACTGTATTTCATAGCGTTTTCTTTTTTTTTGTAAGTATCTTATTTCTTCTACTCATAAAAAAACGCTATTAAATACAGTTTTGTTAAATGCAATTAGCAGGTTGTCAAAGTGTTTATTTGGTCCCAGTCTAAGTTTGATTCTGCACCACAGTAATCATATCGGCCCACTTTTAAGAATCACCTGCTTATAAGAATCAAAACACCCGGGACAGATGTGATTCTTATAAGCAGACTGCACGAATATATTTTGCAGGATTTAGGGAGAACTGCAAATGAATTGTACTATCAAGAAAAATAATGGAGGTTGTGAATTTATTTATAAATGGCAGTAGGCAGCAGTGTGGAGTAGTGGTTAGGGCTCTGGACTCTTGACCGGAGGGTTGTGGGTTCAATCCCAGCTGGGGGACACTGCTGCTGTACCCTTGAGCAAGGTGCTTTACCTAGATTGCTCCAGTAAAAACCCAACTGTATAAATGGGTATGTAAAAATAATGTGACAATTTTAAGTCGCCCTGGATAAGGGCGTCTGCTAAGAAATAAATAATAATAATGGCAATTATATGGAATATGATAGAGAGGTGAACTTTGACCTTTGTGTAATGTCCAGTTGCAGACTGAACCGGCTGCAGTCCCAGTTGGGTACTGAAACGAGATGAGACCGTTTTACAGACTGGTTTTGTGGTGCAGGAGGTAACATGGTAGTATTTCTGTTGTCTTTCAAATATGAAGTGTTATTTGGTACCACATCCATAGACTGATTTGATATGCTTCTTGCTCCAATTGTTATTATTTATTTATTAGCAGACGCCCTTATCCAGGCTTACAATTGTTACAAGATATCACATTATTTTTTACATACAATTACCCATTTATACAGTTGGGTTTTTACTGGAGCACTCTAGGTAAAGCACCTTGCTCAAGGGTACAGCAGCAGTGTCCCCTACCTGGTATTGAACCCACAACCCTCCGGTCAGGAGTCCAGAGCCCTAACCACTACTCCACACTGTGGTTAGGGCTCTGGAATCATGAGGCAAAATCAGAAATGGACAATTGTCCCCAAGATGCATTTTAAGGCGGACTCCCTTCACATTCCTTTCTTTAAATAAAAATACACAGATTTGTGTTCCTGTTGATAGTCATCATACTTTTCAAATATTCTGTTAATTGTGAAAAACTGTAGTGGTGGATCCCGCTGGTTTACCTGTTCACTGTTCTTTTGTAATTCCTATACTGTGAACAAAGTTTGTTTAAGGGATGAAAATAAATAGATAAATAGTAACATACAGTGCAATGTAAAGCCCTGAGCCAATGAAGCACGTTTACTAGCATCACAATATAGAAATTGCAGTGAAATTCAAGGCAGATCGGCCAACTGTTTTTTGTTTAAAATGAAAATCTTTGAAAACTACAAGTAATGTCAACAGACATAAAAAGCTCAGTATTGTTTTTTTATTTTAAAGTCATGTATAGGCTTGCTACTTTTCGATATTAATCGGTAAAGCTTGTTAAACGTCGAATTCCCAAAAAATGACTGTTCGACTGAAATACATTTATATAGGATAAACGTCAGTAAAACCACTCGCTATTTTTTTATTTTTGTACCAAAAATAACAATTTAGAAACCATCTATAGTTTGTGTAATTTTTTATACTTACTGTCTGTCCCGTCTCTGTTCCACTCTGAATGGCTTAGAGGTCGCTGTCAATCATCTCAGTGGTCTGTTTGTATAGTTTCACTGTCACTGTCATTTCACCCAGTTCTGACAGATCTTGTTGACTGAAGCAGCGCCAGAATGCTCTCATTCATTTAAAACAGGGGTGTCAAACTCAGTTCCTGGAGGGCCGCAGCGTCTTCTGGCTTTCGTTCCACCTGAGCTCTCAATTACTTAATTGGTCTAATTATTTGATTAACTGGACACATTTAACACTTCTCTGCAGGCCTCAAAATGTTTCATAGGTTGTGTACCTTGAATCAAGTGCATTTTTAAAACCATAAACTATAAAAATACCTTGAAAATTATTAAATATGTCAAATTGAAATAATAATTAGATCAATTATGTTAATTGAGAGCTTAAGTTGGAATGAAAACCAGAAGACCCTGCGGCCCTCGAGGACTGGAGTTTGACACCCCTGGTTTAAAATGACTGTCAATCATCAAGACCTGTACAGACTGCGCACTTTCATTGGCCAGCTCAAGCGCCTGTCATTCAAAGCGTCTACTTTTGAAATGAGCGTGTTAAGGTGTAGGTAGGCTTTTGCTAGGTATACGATGACAGTTACTAGTTTGATTTGAAAAAGGGGCACAAGAGGAAAACACTTAATGAGTATTGTGCACAATACCCTGACTGACGTCTCTACGGCAGGACGAAGAATAAATGCAAGTTAGTTCTGTTCAACTATCTAATGTTTTATTCTGTACATATTATTTTTACTCGTAAATTTATGCTATAAAAGTCTGTAAAACACTTCATTGGTGTAGGATCTTTTTCTTTACAAGGTATCGCTCTGCTGTGACCAAACGTTATTTCAATTAGAATGTTGCATGTGGAATATGACAAAGGGGCTTCGCTAAATGAGACGTTTCTCAACGGCATAAAAAGTATTATTATTATTTAAAAGTATAAAGGTCGATTTCACCCATTCTCTGCTTGAATTAAAAATAAAGATCGAAAAAAAACCTGGTAAATTCTTTAATAAACGTCGATATTAATCGTCGATTGGGGCGGGGGCTAACAGTAGCAAGCCTAGTCTGTGTAAGAAATCAACTGTGTATGGAGATTCCACAGCATTTGTTTGCCAGAAACATCTACAACACTCCACAGCAGTGTACGGCTGTACCATTTACAATGAAGTGTATTGTCAATATTTTTACACTGTGCACTTATTTTAATTGATACAGCAGCACCGGTCACAGACACACAAATATTGTGAAAGAACCTTGTATTGGTTATGAAAAAAGCTCTGTGATTCCACGACAAACAAATACAATTAAAAAATGAATACTGCACACCAAGGTAATCTAAGGGCTGGAAACAAACATGAGACGTGCAAACCCCGATTTGATTTACCTTCAACAAATCTTCTACAAAGGGGTATTTCCAGCATCGTTTAAATTTTTTACTTTCAAATGTTTATGTTACGTTAAAACATATTTCTACAAATCTGCCCCATTTCACTGATGTTACCGACTCAAGAGCTGGGATACTTTTAATGAGGGGGAAGGTGGGTCTGTAGTTTACCTGAAAGGGATAAACAAATCACATGATTCCTTCCTCTTAACTAGATTCATACAGAGCATACTTAGAATCGGTACGAAAACATGGACTGGATTACTCGGATAGGATGTGAAAAACTGGAGCCCACAGTAGATTACACATTAGCTAAAGCTGCAGGACACACCTGAGTGTGCACGTTTTTACACACATTACTTCTTCTATTAAACCATATTGAATATAATAAACAGGTTAAGAAAAAAAAATACTAACACAAGTAAAATGTTCAAACTGTATTTGACAGTTAAGGTTTGTTTGTTACCGACTGGTGTGTTCTTTTTTAAGACAAACCTACCGCTATCTATAAATACAATTAATAATAAAATACCAAGGGACGGCTACGACTACCGCAGACTAGGCCCAATCTATAAATAGTATATATATTTGTTATTCTTAAAATACTATTTCCCCTCCCCACACCGCTTTTATTAATAATAATAATAATAATAATAATAATAATAATAATAATAATAATAATAATTTACCCACGGGGATTAAGGCCAGGTCGTGTATGTAAACCAAAACAGTAATAAAACTATACTATAACGATTTGTTTCCATTTTCAAGGAATATGAAAACAAATGTCGTCATAAGCTTTTCAATCTAAAAACTGCCGTTTAAACTTTGTTAAGGGGCATTCATTGTTCCTTTGTATCTGTTGTTGCGTCTCTTAAAATGCCAGCCTGGAGTAGTACACTTAAAACCCTCTACCTATCAAAACAAACACACACACACATTATACCAGACCGTACAGGGCGCACACTTCAAGACTTATATAACTACAACGAGGTCATCCATTACATCACATGAGGAAAACAGTCCTTACCATCCCCGAGCAGATTCAAATATCCTTAACACATTTGCAGCTTTATTTTTCTATTACTGTTTGTCTTTAACTCGGTTTTTTTTTCTTTTTGTAACTGAACTCACCTTTATTCTGGGAATTAATGGTGTTGTGTGTGTTTTTATTAGTCTCGGCCCCAGCTATAGAGCTAGCATGAAAGGCCGAACTGTTGCTAACGCTATGGTTAATTTGCTCTTTAATGCTCTCCACTAGCTGCGGGATGAACGAAACGTCCGACTCCATCTTTGTTACTAAGGGAAGAAGAACGCTGGAACTCCGACCCCAATTATCTACAGCAGGGGCTGTTTGAATGAGAGGTGCTGCCATCAGGCGGCTGAAGGTATGAAATGCAGCTTTATTATTATTATTATTATTATTATTATTATTATTATTATTATGATTATTATTATTATTATGATTATTATTATTTTAAATTAAGGTCCTGACATGAATCCCACCATAAAACCTTCAGTTGATTTCATTAGGAGTAGGGGTCGGGTCACTCGGGTGTTTCTTAAACAGTGGTCTGTGCTTATATTATTTGGATATAGTCAATAGTTTAGAGAAGTCAAATTTTCTACTACAGAAGGTTCTCCAAACCCGCTCTGAACCTTCAAATTACCGCTGGTGTATGAAAACGATTATACCCAACGTTAGTTTTTTTTTTTTTTTTTTTAGTGCTGAAAAAAAGTGTATTTGTTTAAAAACGTGTTAGTTTGTTTTGAAAACAATGTCTTCATAATCGAAACTAATATATCCAAGAACAACAGTGAATTAAGGAGGAGACAAATTAATGATTTAACTTCTTAATAGATTATTTAATTACTCAATAAATGAATTCACTTTTATTATATATAATTTTTTTTTTGCTTGTAGTTGTTGTAAATCCCAGTTATGAAATTGCAAATGTATTTATTTCTGCTTAACTGTTTGACTGCCAGTCAGCTCATCAAAACCTGTCCCGTTTCGACCCAGAATTCAATAAAGGGATTGAGATATACCATTGTGTACGGTATATCATCCCATGCGTTGTTGAATGTGTATTTAGTTTGCCTGAACAGCGATATTCAGGTCACTTGATCAAGACTGTCTTCCCCTCTCTAAAGAATGCAATGGACCTTACATTGCTCTTCTCAGTGTGCACAGCAAGAACATCGGGTTACTTTCGGACACGTGCATGTGACTGGGATTGGTATTCACAGACTGCCCAAAAGAAGCATGACAAGTATTGAAACACTCCCACGATGTGTCTAAATAGGAGAAAGAGCTGTTGCTATTGTTTAGCAGTAGGGGTGTAACGATACACCATGTCATGCTACGATACATATCCCGATATGCATGTCCTGATACGATATGGATCAGATGTGCAGGTCCTGATACTATATGGATCACAATATGCAGGTCCTGATACGATATGGATCACGATACATGTACTGGTCCTGATACGATATGGATCACGATACAGGGGATGGTCCTGATGGACTACTTGTATAATGCTTAATAAGATCAAATGATCATTTAAGGATGGGCTATTTTGTTAAAGGACAAAAATGAAATGAGTCCAGGAGAGTATGTGTTCATACCAACTCTAGAACACAATCATTCTTCATTCATGAACCACATGGTGAAGTACAATGAGCTCTGCTGTGCTTTTAGTCTTGTATCACGATACCATACATACCTCTATTATGATACGATACAGGCGCCTATCATGTAAAGAAAGTATCACGACTAATTGATACACAATGAATCGTTACACCCCTGTTTAGCAGGTAGTGAACTCTGTGGACAGGAGCCTGCAGTAACTCGGTCATGCCAGATACAGCACATGCTCTGGGTGGTGACGGAGCTGGTATTATTAACTCTGGTGTTATATTTACAACATGTATTCTTTCCAAAGAATTATTTCATGTAGCAAATATCTCAGGCACATGCCAAGCACACAATAGTACATACAGGCGTTGGTCAGACAAAAACACAGAAAAACCTGCTATAGCACTGTCACAGGGTCTGCAAGGCGCTTGTTCTTGAGAGATAAGTGACAGTTCCTCAGTGATTACTGGCCTCTAATTCTGTCCTCATTCTCGAGACTGTTCCTGGTGCAGCTTCAGTAATTTGTGCAAACTTTGATACAGAAGCACCTGCCAACCGAACCCCTACAATCAGCCTATGATTGCCGGTCAGTCAGATCTGCAGAGTTCTTTTCTTTTGACCCTGAATGTGCATATTTCAGGGACTTCTAATTTTGTGTCCATCCCTTCTGTAGTTTATGTGATTTATGGAGTGAAACTGAAGCTTCAATCACCCCCTTACCCCTTGAAGGTGTTTTTAAAAATATATATATATCTTTGATTCAATATTTTACTTCTCCCATCGGTGACTTAAAATTGCTATTATAAAGCTCTATTATTTTAATGACGTTGTCCAGTGGTGTTCAGAATGTGTGTCTGGGTGTGATTTCAGAACCGGTTCCTGTAAAGGTCTGAATGATCAAGGACACATTGACCCTGCTGATTTCTCTCATACTCTGTATCATGTTTGTACAGAGGGGGCCCTGTGTAAATGAGTTTTTTTTTTTTTACTGAGGACCAGAGCTGTCCAATTCTTTATTATTAATATTTTTTAGTTTTTATACAACTATACAAAAGAAAGTTTAGTTTACTAAATAAAATGGACTAAATAGAAGAGAAGGCGCTACACTGAGACACCACTACTTCAGTAGTTTCCTGCTCATTAAAACACAACATCAGTATGCTGCGTTTTGTTCAGATCGCCCATGCAGTCTTTCCAAATCCATTAAAAAAACTTTGAATCGGATACTTCAGAAGAGCTACTTTGCATTCATCCGACATCCTGCTTCAGAGGCTGAGCCTGTTAAACTGTTCTGATGCTGTGAGTGTGCATTATATTGGTACAGATCTGCACATAGACGGATTGCAGCTGTGTGCCTGCAGCTGGTGTGTCATTGGATTATCAAACAATTATTCTGGTGCATGAATCAGGGTTCAGTTTAACCACGTCATCCTCATTGTTCTCACAGATCCACTGCACACATCTGACATTTCAATCACTCACAATAAATTGCATCCAAATGTCTCACCTACATGGGCCAGTCTGGGGTATGGGGTCCGATAACCTCATCATAACCCAGCCTGAAAAGACACCAGCATCGCTGCAATACTGAAAGTGTGAAGCACATCTGTCATTCATTCAGAGAATAATGTGGGTGGAGAGGTCTACTGGTTGAAGCTAAATTATTCCAGAAGCAATGCCTCGCGGAGGGGGTTGGGGAAGTGTGAAGTCTGGAACGCTCAGACAACTTCTCGTAGTTTTCAACATCCCTTGTGGTCTTAAATCACAACAAGGATCTTGCCTGTCCTATCTGAAACTTCTGGATCCTTGAGGAACACTCAGACAGGCACAGCAACAGGTTTCAGTGGAGCCGCATGTGTGACTGGCACACACATCTATCTCCCAGCTGCTCCGCTCTTGACTGGCAGATGCTTTTGGTTTCTAAAAATACACCCAGGAGAGCTTACCTAGTTCAAAATAGAGGGGGGAGGCAGAAACAAAGTGTAACTTAAAAAAAAAAAAAACTTGGGTTATTTCCAGTGGCTGCTGGATTTGTCTGAAGCAGATTTATTTTCAGATAAAAAGCCACTTTTAAAGACAGCCCCCCGCACCCCCACCCCATTGATCTACAAAAACTATTCATCTCACAAAGTTGTGGACACTCCTTTGAGAGGTGGTATGGCCCAATGGGTGGCAAATCCATATATAGAGTTTGGGCTGGAGGAATGTTAAGGTGTTGAAGTGTCTCTGACTACCCCAGGGATAGCTCCCAAGGTTAGAGTGTGTGACTCCCAAGGCTTTCCTTTCTATTCCTCTTATTCTCCCTGCAATGGCTCTGGAAAATATGGAGAACGTTGAGGTGTTCAACTCCGAAGGCAAGGGCCGGGGGCTTCGAGCCACCAAGGAGCTGTGGGCTGGGGACGTCCTGTTTGCAGAGCCGTCCTACTCCGCGGTGGTCTTCGACAGGTGGGTGCCCTTCATTCTTATTTCATATTGCCAGATCTGGGCTCATGGTGGGCTTGAGTGCTGGGCTGCAGTGTGGAACGTAGTGGGTTTGAGTATCTCACTGGTTAGAGTGCAGGGCTGCAGTGTGGAAGGCAGTTGTTTTGAGTAGCTCAGTGGTTAGAGTGCTGGGCTGCAGTGTGGAAGGTAGTGGGTTTGAGTAGCTCAGTGGTTAGAATGCTGGGCTGCAGTGTGGAAGGTAGTGGGTTTGAGTAGCTCAGTGGTTAGAGTGCTGGGCTGCAGTGTGGAAGGCAGTTGTTTTGAGTAGCTCAGTGGTTAGAGTGATGGGCTGCAATGTAGAAGGTTGTGGGTTTGCGTGAGACAATTACAGAACTGTGTTCTGAACTCATTTTTGGTAGTTACTCTAGGATACAGAGTCCAGGGCATTGTAATTGATGGCAGTAGCACAGTATGAGTTCACAAACTGTAGCTTACTGGTTTTAAGCTCTAGGTTTTGATTGCGATGGGTACATGGCTTCTTGTACATTCATGTCTCGGATTTATGTATTAAATTCACTGGTGGATTTCATTGCTTCTATGAAAGCTAGTAGCCTGTCAGTGTGCCAATGAAATTTCAAAGCAACACCATTCATATCCCCACTGGGTTTGTTCTCACAATACTCTGTGCTTGTATCTAGAGTGTTTTAAATGGACTGCTGCACTGGGAACAAGCAATATTAACAAGGCTGTTCTTTCTTAATATTGAAAGGAAATTATCCTCTTCTTTCACTTTATGGATATCACTGTGAATACCAATGCTGCTGCAACTTTGTCAAGTTAAAGTATCCAAGTGATTCTGCCTCAACAACATGACTAAGTAACCCATTCCATGCCCAATACAGTAAAGCCTTCTGAAGATCAAACCTTGCTTGCCACATTGATACAAATTCATCTAAACCAGGATACCATCAGCACTATAGTCCTATCAGATGTTCAGTTGCCGACTGCTCATTTATTGAGTGTGCATTTTGCTCCACCTGCTGCATCTCTGAGTCCCACACGTGTCCAAGTCCATCCGCGTGCCGCACATCATGACAAATGAATGCTTACTTTAAACCCATTTGGAGGTCAAAGAGAGAATTGCCAGTTACAGTGTGTTGATTATTGTGGCAGCTGGCTGCATTGTTACTCTTTTAACTGGTTCTGCAGTTTTTGCATTTTAGGGTGGCATCATATAATGGGCTCTAGCAACCCAGTCACAGGTTTGATCATTGTTTGGTCATCCGTCACATTTCCCATGCTTTTAATGAATTACACCCTACAGCCTTTCTTCCAGGTCATTAAATCTTGGGGCTGAGTTCGATTCACTCTTATAACAAAGATCGCCCAGCCCTCCTTGCATAGCCACAGAGTGCTGTTGAAGAAGCTATTACTCTGAGGTGCTATCAATTTGCAAGGCATGCTGTCAGAGTCCATCAGAGCTTCTCTCTACCTTCAGTACCTAACTAGCACGTCTGATGAAGCGGTGTTGTTGTTTATTTAACTAGCTCAGCAAACACTGCTATTGCTTGGAGTGATTTCCTGCTGGTCACTGGTGGCTGCCCTTATAAAGTTTTATTTTTTTCCATGGTATTTTGGCAGTTTTCCCATGCTTTTCTCATGGTTATACTCTGCATTTACCATAGTTTACCCTGGCTTGCCATGTTTATTACTATGCGTTACCATACCTTGCTATTCTTTACAGTGCTTACCTATATTTCGCCGTGCTTTCAATGTGCTTTATCACACTTTGCTATGCTTGCACTATGGGAGTCGTGTACAAGGCTGGTCACTGCAGCTGTCTCCTCAATAGCCCAGCAGCCCTCCTGTCTCGTGTGCTGGGCTGTCACTCAGTAAGACAGCAGCTGATATGAACTCTAAGCTCTTATCCTTCCAGCACCCCCATACCTGCTCTCTTGGGCTAAGCCACTGTATGTTATCAGTATAACAAAATCACCATTTTGGAAAAAAAATGGTTGCTGTTCAGGTGCTGTAACAGAGCTTAAATATGCTTCTTTAACCTTGTGTAATGAATCTCCTCCTAGAAGCTGATGAGTTAATAATACTGACATCAGCATAAGACACATACTCGCCTCTCGAGTTGAATGGTAAGTCGTTCGTCTTTGAACTGTATGGTTTGCGGTTGGCATCCAGCCCTTGTCTTTCCATTCAATTCAATGGGCTGAGTTGTCAGTTCTTTATGCTTGGTCCTTCCAGCTTTAACCACTATCCTTCAAACTTTAGACCATAAACCAAAGCAAAGCTTAAAGTGATTGTTACATCTTCCATAACTTGTTGCATTGGAATAATTTTATTACATTTGGAACAACTTTTATTCCATTGTGGGTTTTCAGTAGTAGCTCATGTTAAAGAGAAGCTTCAGATATCTGACCCGGTGGTGATGATTCTACACACACTGCCACCTTTGACTGTCTGCATGGTTCCTGAGTGGCTGTTTTCCCAGGTTGATTTCATAAACGTACTTAAGAATAGCACCCTGAAATGATACAGCACTTTGTCTCAAGCTGTGGTCCCTCTGGGCCCCTGTTTTACATTCCCCAAATATAAAGAGACAATGAGAAATTGGGCCCACGTATTCAAATGGCAAACTTGACAACAGGTCTGCAAAGAAGGAAGTGACATGAACACTTTGTGAATGACATTGTTATGTTTACTGTCTCATGAGTATTTTGTAGATTAGAATACTACATCCTACAAAGTTTAGTAATCTAACAATACCCTGTGGGGGTGTGCTACTAATTACCTTTAAGAAGTATCTACCGGCAGGTATTAAATAAATCCATTCATTAATGTGTTCATTTCAAAACAAGAAAAACTGTCTTTCCCTCACCATTAAGTACCAATTAACGGCAATTAACTTCGGCATTGTTTGTTTTAAAAGCTGACTGGGAGCAGATTTTCCTCTCATAAGGGGCGCTGACATTTTTACTGCTGTACTGAGGCCGTAAGCTGACACTGACATTTTACGAGTACAGCAATGAGTATCAGCACACCTCTAATATCCCGTCACACATGATAAAATCAGTGCGACATTTATTAAAACTGGTCTATCTTTAATTCGCTTCACTGCGTTTTGCCACTTGTGTTCAGAAGAACAAAGGTGCAGCTGTCTGTGGGAGAGTGGAGGAGCAGCCTGGCCTAAAATTAGACTTCTAGGGACAGGCTAGCCACTTGAGAACGCAAACTAGATCCTTTTTGGGTAACAGAAAGTAAACGTGCTGGACTACTGTAGAGCCTGCTGGAAAGCCAAGCAGCCCCAGCGTTTTCAAAGCCATATAGCACTCGAGTTAGTACTCTGATCCAGGAACTCCACTGTTAGATACACACAGGCACAAATAAAAACTCCAGAGACTCAGAGCATGACTACTGTACCTCTGCTCACTCCCTTAGCCTCTTGCTGGAGGATTACTGAGAGGTGACCCAGCTGTATCACCCCTATAGACACCTTGAGCAGAGTCAGACACTAAGTCCCGCAGTTCTGCTACTCCACAGAGCAATGTAACAATACTGACCCTCCTGAAAGGCCTGCTTCTTGAGTGTACTGTACAGTGTGCATGCAGTACGGACTCTTCTTGGAACAGAGTGATTTGCCTGTTCCTGGAATCCTTGGACGCTGTTGGAAGACAAGTCGCTACAACTGAAGTGATTATCCCAGTGTGCCTTAACTCCTAAAAACACAATAATCCCTCCCTGACCTACAGTACACTTCAGAAAAGCATGAAAAATAATGTTAAATATTGCACTACATGTGAAATGTGTAATCATCAGGGTGATAGTAGATGCCACGCTCTGTAGCGCTACATCATTCTCGCTGATGTTTGTTTACCCTGTACGGTGATTCTGATTCTACAATAAAACAAGTGACAGTATTGTGAGTTTTAGTGCTCCTTTATTAAGATCTGCCACTGTTTAGATCATTCAAGTCCCAAACGTGAATTAACTCAATTGCAACAAAAGCAGAAACTCCAGTAACTCAGTTATCCTGGTGTGCAATAACTCCTAAACACACCGTAATCCCTCGTCGTTTCTCTATCTGACTCACAGTACACTTTCAAAAACCAGGTATGATTAGTGGAATTGTAATATAAGGAGTTTGCACTGCCTCGTGTCCCGTGCTCCAGCACCAATGTGCCAAGATGCAGGCTCTTGAGGACATCTGTCTCTCCCTGTCACCACGCCAGCTTCTCATCTCTTCTCATGGAACTTACTAGTACCAGCTGGCTCTGGTTCAAGCACTGAGCTGCCAAGGGAGCTGGCCTTTTCTTCAATGTTCAGACTGTTAAAATGCTGCTGAGAGAGTGTTAACGAGGGCTAGGAAATACGATCACCCCGGTTTTGAACTCATTGCATTGGCTTCTGCTTTAGAGCTGATTTTAATATCCTACTGCTTACCTATATGGTGCTATGTTGTCTCTCCATTATATCTCACTGAATTAATATGGCCATACCTCCCTGGCTGTACACTACGCTCACAGGATGCCAGTTTGTTTCTCGCCCCTAGCCTTCGGAAGTCCTTACGACCTTTGTCAGACGAGCAGAGTCTGTTCCTGTTTTTAAATCTCAATTAAAACATATCCATTTGAAAAGGCGTTTCTTGGTACATTGTCTGAAGGTTGTGAATTAATTTTAAATAGCTGACTAACAACTCAAATGTTTCTTATTTATTTTAAACTGTCTGTTTTTAATAGTATTGCTCTGCTAAAATTTGTTCTGTGGAAATTTCTTGAATTGTGCTATATAAGTCATCGTTGTTGTCTTGAACATCTCTTTATTACATGAAGCCTCTAGAATGAAGCCTCTAGAATGAAGCCTCTAGAATGTCACACCTCTGGTTTAATACATAAAGTCAGAGATGTTACATTTGTGCAGCGCAGGCTTTCCCTTATAAAACAATTCCCATAGTAAAAGCATAGCAAAGGGTAATAAAGCATAGTGAAAGCATGGTAAATTGTGAGTAAGCATTGTAAAGCACAGAGAGATATGGTAAAACATTGTTATGCAGTACATTATCTAGGGTAGCTTTTGAATGAAGGTACCTAAATATGTCTAAGATGTAGTTCTGTTAGCCTCAGTGGTCTATGGAAAGGATTATTGGAAATGCATGTAATGGGTGATACTCTACTGTTATGGATTCTGTTTCCTGTCGGTGAGATGAGATGAGGTTACAAGCTCTAAAACCATTGCATTGTGGTTTAGAAGCTCACTTGCACTGTGCAAGGTCACCAGTTTGCACCCAGCCTCTGCCCTCTCACATACAGTAAGTAAAGACTTACAAAGGAATAAGTGCCAGACCATTTGCAAGGTCATTGTATATGATGAATTCTTCAGTGCTTAGTGTGTGTCGCCTTGTTTCTTCCAGCCTGACGCAGGGGGTGTGTCACAACTGTTTTAAGAAACAGCTGAAACTCCAGCGATGTGGGCAGTGCAAGTTTGCCCACTACTGTGACCGTACCTGCCAGAAAGAGGGATGGGCAGAGCACAAGAGCGAGTGCAGTGCCATCAAGAAGAATGGCAGCGTACCAAACGAGAACATCAGGTGAGGAGCTCAAGGAAACAGGCTGAGTATTATTACTGTTTACTTAGTAAGGATAACCTGGACCCCAGCATGGGGAGTGTATGGGAGTGATGTGCGCTAAGTAGTTTTACAGAAAGACTAGCCAAGGGTTAGAATAGCGTTCCTTATAGAAATATAACGCTGCACACTAAAGTATAATAGCAGGACCATTGCAGTGCTGCCTCAGGGCAGCATTTTATTCCCGATTGACAATACGTTGGCGTTTCAAGGCTACTTTCCTTTTCAGAAATACCAAAAGAAAGTTAATAAATTCAATGACAAAATATGCTATTTCTAAACTGAGCGCTGTTGAGTTTTGTATCGTTATGTGCGGTGTTTCCTTTTCAGAAGGCGTTTGTCTGAACGTGTCTCCCTCTCCCTCCCCCCAGGCTGGCGGCTCGTATCCTGTGGCGGATCGAGAAGGAAGGCAGTGCCCTGTCCGAGGGCCGGCTCACCTCCCTCGATGACCTGGAGAACCACTTGGACGACCTCGGGGAGGACGACATGAAGGAGCTGAAGGTGGACGTCCATAACTTCCTGGACTTCTGGCCGAGCAACAGCCGCATGTTTGGTGTGCAGTACATCTCCCACATCTTCGGATTGGTATGTGGGTCCTGAGACTGGGCTCAGGGTTGAGGGATCACGGGTGCCTTGCATTAGGACAGCCTACCGTTAATGAAATGCTCAAGTCTATTGAGATCAACTGAATTGTGTGTTGCACATTGTGATACTGTAATATAGAAGACGTAAGGAATTTATTGGATCTGTACTTTGGACAGAGGGTAGGAGACACTTTTTTTATGCAGAGAGTTGTGAAGGCAGGTAATAATCACAGATGGGACGAATGGCCTCCTCCCTTGATAAATTTCGTATGTTCTTATCTTACATATCCAACAGCTACAATGCAAAATCTTCTTTTTCACTTTCTCACACACTAGTCTGCTCTCTCACACACTAGCCTCTCACACACACCGCCTGCTCTCTCACACACTAGCCTCTCTCACACACTCGCCTGCTCTCTCACACACTCGCCTCTCTCACACACCAGCCTGCTCTCTCACACACTAGCCTGCTCTCTCACACACTAGCCTCTCTCACACACTTGCCTGCTCTCTGACACACTCGCCTCTCTCACACACCAGCCTGCTCTCTCACACACTAGCCTGCTCTCTCACACACTAGCCTGCTCTCTCACACACTAGCCTGTTCTCTCACACACCAGCCTGCTCTCTCACACACCAGCCTGCTCTCTCACACACTAGCCTGCCCCCACCCTCATCTTCATTTGTTCCTGGCAGATCAACTGCAATGGATTCACTCTGAGTGATCAGCGAGGGCTCCAGGCAGTGGGCGTGGGAATCTTCCCCAACCTGTGCCTGGTAAATCACAACTGCTGGCCCAACTGCACCGTCATCCTCAACAACGGCAAGTACGTAACCCTTTCAGGGGCTCTACACTCCCCCTCTTCACACTGTTTGCACCAGGCATCCTGAATAAAATGTGTAAAACATCTTAGAGGTCCTACACCAAAACAGAAGGCATCCCTATGAACATTTTTCCCCAGTTTTGCTGTTGATGGAATGGGGAATTGAAGTTGATGCACAAGGAGCCATTGGAGTGTGCATGCTGATTGCTGTGCAAGATGAATGTTGACATATTATTATTATTATTTTATTTCTTAGCAGATGCCCTTATCCAGGGCGGCTTACAGTCGTAGACAAAAATACATTTCAAGAATCAGTACAAGTATTAATACAATTAAGAGCAAGATAAAATACAATCACTTCGGTTCTAGCAAGTATGACAAAATACGATTCAATAACGGAGCAGATAACAGCGTCAGTGATAGTTACATCAGGATATAATTAAATACAAAATACTACAGATTAAATGACACTTGACAGATTACAGTACTCTAAAGTACAGGGTTAATGCAGTAAAATAGGGAGCAGATAAGAGCAAGTAAAGTGCATTTAAGGAAGAGTGATAAGTGTCCAGATGGAAAAGAGGAGTTTCTACAGGTGCTGTCTGAAGAGGTGAGTCTTGAGGAAGCGCCGGAAGATGGTCAGGGACTGGGCAGTCCTGACATCTGTAGGTAGGTCATTCCACCACTGCGGGGTGAGGGTGGAGAAGGAGCGGGCTCTGGAGGCAAGGGGAGCGTAGAGGAGGTAGAGCCAGTCTTCTAGTGAAGGAGGAGCGGAGAGGTCGAGTGGGGGTGTAGGGAGAGATGAGGGTCTGGAGGTAACTGGGTGCAGTTTGGTCAAGGCATCTGTAGGCGAGTACTTGAACTGGATGCAAGCGGTGATCGGGAGCCAGTGGAGTGAGCGGAGCAGTGGAGTTGCGTGGGAGAAGCGAGGCAGAGGAAACACCAGGCAAGCAGCGGAGTTCTGGATGAGCTGGAGCGGATGGGTGGCGGACGCAGGGAGGCCAGCCAGGAGGGAGTTGCAGTAGTCTAGGCGGGAGAGTACCAGGGCCTGGACCAGGAGCTGGGTGGTGTAGTTTGTGAGGAAGGGTCGGATTCTTAGTATGTTGCTCAGGAAGAATCGGCAAGTGCGTGCCAGAGTGGAGATGTGCTGGGAATAAGAGAGGCAGGGGTCCAGGGTGACTCCGAGGTTCTTAGCTGAGGAGGAGGGAGAGAGTGTGGTAGATTCCAGAGGAACAGAGATAGAGAGATCAGAGGAGGGGGAGGAGGAGGGAAAGAAAAGGAGGTCAGATTTAGAGAGGTTGAGTTTGAGGTGATGCGATTGCATCCAGGAGGAAATAGCAGACAGACAGGTAGAGATACGGGAGGAGATGGTGGAGTCAGAGGTGGGGAAGGAGAGGAAAATCTGAGCATCATCAGCATAGAAATGGTATGAGAAACCATAGGATGCGATGAGGGGGCCCAGGGGAGCGGGTGTAGAGAGAGAACAGGAGAGGACCCAAGACTGACCCTTGGGAGACTCCTGTTGAGAGAGGGCGAGGTGTGGAGGTTGCTCCACACCAGGTTACCTGGTAAGTGTGGTTGGAGAGGTAGGAGGAGAACCAGGCCAGAGCAGTGCCAGAGATTCCCAGGTCAGCGAGAGAGGATAGTAGAATAGAGTGATCAACAGAGTCAAAGGCAGCAGAGAGGTCGAGGAGAATTAGGACAGAGGAGAGAGAGGCAGCTCGGGCAGAGTTTAGTGAGTTAGTGACAGACAGGAGGGCGGTTTCAGTGGAGTGAGCAGAGCGGAAGCCAGATTGGAGAGGGTCAAGCAGAGAGTGGTTGGACAGGAAAGCAGAGAGCTGGCGATGTACAGCCCGCTCGAGGGTTTTGGAGAGGAAGGGTAGGAGGGAGACAGGACGGTAGCTCTGGAGGGAGGTGGGTTTTTTTGAGGAGGGGAGTGATAGAGGCTTGTTTGAAGGCAGAGGGAAAGAGACCAGAAAGGAGAGAGGTGTTGAGAAGGGAGGAGATGAAGGTAAGTAGAGCAGGAGCAGCAGCTTGAAAGAGGTGAGTGGGGAGGGGGTCCAGGGCATATGTGGTGGGTTTGTGACCCTGGAGCAGGGAGGAGAGGTCAGAGTCTGAGAGGGGGGAGAAGGTGGAGAAAGAGGGTGAGTTAGTAGGGGATGCAGTGGGTGTAGGGGTTGGAGCAGGAGAGGTGTTAAAGAGTTTGCGGATATCTGAGATTTTAGAAGAGAAGAAAGAGGCAAAGTCATCAGAGGAGATAGAGGAGAGAGGAGGAGGGGGAGGGTTAAGGAGGGAGGAGAAGGTAGAGAATAGTTTACATGGGTTGTTAGTGGAGGCTTGGATTGTAGATTGGAAATAAGAACATTTAGAAGAGGAGAGAGTAGAGGAGAAGGAGGAGAGGATAGCGCAGTAGAGGTCTAGGGAAGCAGGGGGTTTGGTTCTCTTCCATTTCTTTTCAGCAGATCGCAGTGTGGTTCTTGCTGAGTGGAGTGCAGAGGAGAGCCAGGGTTGGGGAGGGGCGAGCAGGTCGGGAGGTGAGGGAGGAGGTGAGGGAGGAGAAGAGGGTGGAGGTAGCAGAGTCTACAGAGAGTTGGGAGAATGTGTTGATTGGAGGGAGGTGCGAGAGAGCGGTGGAGGCAAGGGCAGAGGGGGAGAGAGAGCGGAGGTTATGGTGAGAGGTGACAGTGGGGGTAGGAGGAGCAGGGAGAGAGGGGAGAGACAGAGAAAAAGAGATGAAATAGTGATCAGAGAGGTCCAGGGGGGTGACAGAGAGGGTGGAGGGGCAGCAGGCCCTGGAGAAGGTGAGGTCCAGTTGACAGCCAGCTTTGTGGGTAGGTGGGGATGGAGAGAGACAGAAGTCAAAGGAGTAAAGGAGAGGGAGGAATCCGGCAGAGTGGCTGGGGTTGGAGAGATGGATATTGAAATCACCTAACAGGACAGTTGGGGTGGACAGAGAGGGGAGGGAGGAGAGTAGATAGTCAAGTTCATTGAGAAAGTGAGCGAGAGGTCCAGGGGGATGGTACAGTACAATTAGCAGGAGTTGACAGGGAGAGGTAAGTTGGACAGCATGAAATTCAAAGGTGTTAACAGAGAGTGAGAGGTCGGAGGGGACAGAAAAGAGTAAGGAGGAAGAGAGGAGAAGACCAGTCCCACCTCCCCGTCCAGTGAGACGCGGGGTATGGGACAGGACGTAGAGAGAGGACAGGGCGGCAGGAGTTACAGTGTTATCAGTGGACAGCCAGGTTTCAGTGAGAGCAAGGAAATCGAGAGAGGTGGGAGGCAAAGACAGAGATTAAATCAGCTTTGTTAGCAGAAGAGTGACGGTTCCAGAGTGCACCAGAGAGAGTGCGAGGGGGGCGAGGGTGAGGGGGGGGGGGAGAGACAGCGGGATGAGGTTAGAGGGGTTGGAGGAGCAGCGGTGGGAAGAGGGCAGAGAACGAGAGCAAGAGGACAGAACAGGGATGTGAGAGACAGTCATAGCAGGACAGGTGAGACAAATAGGCACAATGGGAGTGGGAGCTGTGGCCCAACAGCGTCTCGGTGCAGGCGTCGCCTCACTGGACTCCCCCAGTTAGACTCCCGGCTCTTTTGTTGAGAGGATCTTCAGATGGCTGGCGCTTCGTGCTGGCATATTTATACAGGGTGCACATCTCTTTCCAGCCAGGGACCCTGTCCTCACATTGGATGGTGGAAGTCAAGCCCTTTAAAACAAGCTTGCTGCTCATTCCTAAAGCTCCCCAGCTCAGTGCTAATGAGTCCTCCTTTCTACAGTCTAAGCAGCACCATTACAGTGTGGTACATGGCAATTAAAGTATTGTAATGTATTGGCTGGTCTTTATAACAGAGGTTTTAAAAAACTGAAAACTAATAAGGCTGCTGTGCTTTGGCATCCAACTACTTCCCATTGAAATGTGCCTAATTATTACACATATTGGTACCAATCCACCCAAAGTGCCATGTTCTATGGAGGTCTCTGTGATCAACAGGCAATACAAATACAAAGTCTGCTTAGACAAAACAAAGTAGCCATTACTAAATGGCTGTTGAAATGGATTCTTTCTATGTCATGTAAACTGCCGATTTTCATTTTGTCTTTCAGTCACGAGGCAGTAAAGTCAATGTTTCACACCCAGATGAGGTGGGTTGGTCTCGTGCACTGCCCCTTACTTTACCCTGAAATCCTTACCTGACCATTACCTCCTTACCCTACCCCTCAGCCACTGAGCCCTGGGCACACAGCTCCTTCCACACATCATCAAGAGCACCATCCTTACCTGACCATTACCTCCTTACCCTACCCCTCACTGAGCCCTGGACACACAGCTCCTTCCACACATCATCAAGAGCACCACTGGCCATGTGATTTCCTGTTGACATGTCATTATGTATTATTATTAGGAGTGCAACAATCCCATGCAATTTACATGATACAGCACAACAACATGGCTTAACCCTAACCCTAACCCTAACCCTAACTACCTGACCATTACCTCCGTACCCTACCCCTCACTGAGCCCTGGACACACAGCTCCTTCCACACATCATCAAGAGCACCATCCTTACCTGGCCATTACCTCCATACCCTACCCCTCACTGAGCCCTGGACACACAGCTCCTTCCATGCATCATCAAGAGCACCACTGGCCATGTGATTTCCTGTTGACATGTCATTATGTATTATTATTAGGAGTGCAACAATCCTATGCCATTTACATGATACAGCACAGTGTCATTGGGTTGTGTATCCGGATACAAGCACAACAACATGGCTTTTTGTAGTTCACCATAAGTGTATAAGTCTTTAAACAAAATAGTCTATCATTAATGATCACTTGATCTTATTATGGGTCATACAAGTAGCTCGTCTGGGTCTGTGAAACTACACGATAAGGTTCTAAATCTTTTGGCAGACAGAGATTTAAAGGGTTAATGTAAGTGAACAGTAGTACAGTGGCTCACTGAGGACAAAAAACGATACAAAAACTAATTTGTTATATCGAGATCACAAGATAATTGGTTCAGGTTCTCTGCATTTCAATTCCGTTCTTTCATTTTTTTTTCAAGACTGCAATGATCCACTGTGTGAAGGGCCACTCTTTTTACACGTTGACAGCATCACATATATACCAAACCATCCTAGATTCACTAACGTTCCCCCCCAAGTAGAAAGCCCCCTCCCGCCCGGACCACAGCATGGATCCTGCAGTGCTTCCCTTCGGCCCAGGAGCTCCCGGCTCAGGAGCAAGTGTTTTATTACTTATCTTTAACGGAATGCGTGCTATTTCTTTACGAGGTTCACGGTGGTTTTCACTACATGACACAGAACACTAATGCCATCCCATCTCCACCCATGCGAATGCTGCTTCTTTTGGAGTTTTGGAATTATTACAAGTCAGCTGAGACAGGCTTTGTTCTGATAATCAGGTGGTTTGGATACTAAAATTCCTTAATTCACGTTTTTAATTAAAAATAACACCAGTCTTTCTTCTTTCTTTCTTTCTTTCTTTCTTTCTTTCTTTCTTTCTTTTATTTCACAACCATGTTTTGTTCCTCACCACCCTAAACCCATTTCCATCTCTACTGAAAGCTGAGAGGTGAAGCTTCCCTCGGCATGGGGGAAGGCTGGCACTTCTATGGCATGGCTTAGCGCAGCTGGCAAGCTAATGAGGGCGGACTGTGTACGAGTTGAGGAGAGAACAGCCTCTGTGCTCAGTTACAAAGTGAAATACTCACAGAATCAGATCCATGCCCTTCCAGCAGGAGGCGCTGCTACGCAGTGGTGATTCAGCTGTCTGAGAAGGAGCGGGTGGACAATCCCTGCAAAAATGAGTTGAGAACAAAAACTACACTGTTGAAAATAAATAAGAAAATGGCAATTTGACAGCCCTGCAAAAAACATAAACCAATTCATATTAATCATTTATAAAAGAAGACATCTCTTATAAATTCCAAATAATATAAGCTCCAAATAAGCTTAGTTTTTTTTAACTTTTCTGAAATATTTTTAACAATGCATTTCACTTTTTATGACTTTTTCGTGGCCAGCAGTAATCATGCAAAACCTCCTCCTCGATCTAGTGGAAATAGGTTTTAAATGAAACCTTTGCCTTTTTATATGAAAGTCAATTTTTCCCTCTCTAAGTACGAGACTGCTTGCCAGCTTTAGGCACAGAGGGCTGTTCTGCGTCAGTATTCCTCAGCACCACTCGCATCACTTTAGAGAGCCCTGTCCCTGCTCGCTGCCCCTGTCCCTCGCTCACCGCTGCCTGCTGTCTGTGTGTGTTTCCCAGGATCGAGCTGCGCGCCATCGGGAAGATCTCCCCGGGAGAGGAGCTCACTGTGTCCTACGTGGATTTCCTCTGCCTGAGTCAGGACCGCAGGAAGCAGCTGAAGCTGCAGTACCACTTCGACTGCACCTGTGAGCACTGCACCAAGGGGATCAAGGACGACCTCATGGAAGCTGTCAAAGAGGAGGAAGGAAACAAGGTGAGGGGTGAAGGATTGAAGACCCCCATTGCTCAGCAGTTTGAGACAGGAAGAGGATTCATTTGAATCCCAATTCAGACTAGAAAATGGATTTGGGAATCAGGTCCTCAAATAGGTAGCTTGAATCCGATTACATTGTAATTGTAAGTTACTTGCACAAAGCAAGCGTGGTGCGCCTAATTAAGTTCCTAGGGGGAATTAATATTCGTTCCTGGGGGAACAAATATTCAGGGGGAACAAATATTCTCTGACACCGGCACTCAAGTCTCAGTTATCTGCATAGGGGTCCACTTAAATAAGTGAATCCCTTTTACCTAGTGGCTGTAAAGCTGGCCATGTAAGGCCTGACTTCTATTATATGTAAACTTATGGAAACTATAATAAGATCCAAAATGGAAAATTACCTATATGGTAACAATATCCTGGGAGACAGTCAGCATGGTTTTAGGAAAGGGAGATCATGTCTAACTAACCTACTTGACTTTTTTGAGGATGCAACATTGAAAATGGACAACTGCAAAGCATACGACATGGTCTATTTAGATTTCCAGAAAGCTTTTGACAAAGTCCCACATAAAAGATTAATTCTCAAACTGAACGCAGTAGGGATTCAAGGAAATGCATGCACATGGATTAGGGAGTGGTTAACATGTAGAAAACAGAAAGTACTGATTAGAGGAGAAACCTCAAAATGGAGTGAGGTAACCAGTGGTGTACCACAGGGATCAGTATTAGGTCCTCTGCTATTCCTAATCTACATTAATGATTTAGACTCTGATATAGTAAGCAAACTCGTTAAATTTGCAGACGACACAAAAATAGGAGGAGTGGCAGACACTGTTGAAGCAGCAAAAGTCATTCAAAATGATCTAGACCGCATTCAAAATTGGGCAGACACGTGGCAAATGAAATTTAATAGAGAAAAGTGTAAAGTATTGCATGCGGGCAATAAAAATGTTCATTATAAATATCATATGGGAGATAGTGAAATTGAAGAAGGGAACTATGAAAAAGACCTAGGAGTTTATGTTGACTCAGAAATGTCTTCATCTAGACAATGTGGGGAAGCTATAAAAAAGGCTAACAAGATGCTTGGATATATTGTGAGAAGTGTTGAATTTAAATCAAGGGAAGTAATGTTAAAACTCTACAATGCATTAGTAAGACCTCACCTAGAATATTGTGTTCAGTTCTGGTCACCTCGTTACAAAAAGGATATTGCTGCTCTAGAAAGAGTGCAAAGAAGAGCAACCAGAATTATCCCGGGTTTAAAAGGCATGTCGTATGCAGACAGGCTAAAAGAATTGAATATATTCAGTCTTGAACAAAGAAGACTACGCGGCGATCTGATTCAAACATTCAAAATCCTAAAAGGTATAGACAATGTCAACCAGGGGGACTTCTTTGACTTGAAAAAAGAAAAAAGGACCAGGGGTCATAAATGGAGATTAGATAAAGGGGCATTCAGAACAGAAAATAGGAGGCACTTTTTTACACAGAGAATTGTGAGGGTCTGGAACCAACTCCCCAGTAATGTTGTTGAAGCTGACACCCTGGGATCCTTCAAGAAGCTGCTTGATGAGATTCTGGGATCAATAAGCTACTAACAACCAAACGAGCAAGATGGGCTGAATGGCCTCCTCTCGTTTGTAAACTTTCTTATGTTCTTATGTTCTTATGTCACTGGAAAGGAGAGGCCCTGTCCATGACAACAGCCCTGAAAGACCACGACTTGAAAGCGTTCCATGTTTACTGTACTTTAGAAAACAGCTGTGTCTTATTATAGATTAACTTATCAGTCCGGGCTTATCAAGCAGGCACTCTGTCCGGCTCTGTCCGAGGTGCCAGCTGATATCTTTATCAGCCACTCCAATCAATTGTGATCCAACAATGGGGCCTGCTGGGAAAAATCCCCAGACTAGCAGCTCCACCAAGTGTGTCAGCAATGCTATGCGGCAATGCTTCATAATAAACAAATGAGTCCCTCGCATCTTTCATTCAGCACAAATACAATAAGTGCAGCTGGTTGAAAGAGCTCTCCTGATCACCAGTGGGGTGTGAGAGAAGATCAATCCCATGCAGATTAACATTGAATAAAAGAGAGGGACATATTTGCAAAGCGTTTCCTCCATTCTTTAATTAACTCATTTGAAAGGAAAAAAAAATCCTGTTAGTGTTACAAAATGAAAAAGCAAACACACTTAAGAGGACTTGAAACATACAACTTAGCTGTTTGGTTCTAGTTTTGTAAAATTAACAGGTGATTTTACAGGGACTGTCACCTTCTACTGAAGAATACCAGTTGGCACAGCAGGGGAATGTGTTTGTCAAAGACATGGTGCAGCAGTCAGTGTACTGAAACAGATAGATCAGCTCATTATTAAGACCACTGTCTGTCTCTCTGTCCCTAAATGTGTAGACAATGTGAAAGTCATTGTACCCTCTTTGGTGGTGGGAGAAGAGCGATCCCTTGTAGAAATGTGTAATGTTTTAACTGCTCGTTTCTGAATAACTTGGATGTTCTGGTGTGCAGCACGTCCGGTGAATGAGCCCGATGTTTCTGCTGTGTTTTCCAGCCCTCGGCGGAGGTGGTGAAGGAGGTGATAACGTTCAGCACTGACACCTTGCAAAAGATTGAGAAATCACGATCAGAGGGCAACTACCACGAGGTACAGTCCTGCCTGCCTGCCTGCCTGCCCCTAGCAGCACGCAGGTTTTATTTAAAACTAATTTCAGCATAGCATGCAGTGCCTCCCAGTGGACATCTGTAGTAACTGATGCTTCTTTTAATGATACTTTTCATAGCACACAGTGCCACCTCCTGGCCAAATACTGTAGCTTTTTGAATATGTTTGTGGTTGCATGTTGTCCAGATCTGTGATCTGTGCCCTGCCCTTGTGTTGTGTCAGGTGGTGAAGTACTGTCGGGAGTGTCTGAAGAGACAGGAGCCGGTCCTGGCTGAGACCAACATCCACATGCTGCGGGTCCTGAGCATCGCCTCTGAGGTGCTATCCTACCTGCAGTCCTTCCACGAGGCTTCTGACTACTCAAACAAGATGGTGCAGGGATACCTGTGAGCACAGCGATTAATACACAAGAAACGACAACTTAATACACAAGAAAAAAGATGACTATCTCCTTCCCTCTGTCCTAAGTTTGTCTCCACTATGTGTCTTCTGGTCCTGGTTTCTGTGCCGGGCTTGAAGTCGTTGGTTAGGGTTACCCCCCCCCCCCCAAATTATTTTTTTGTCCTGGGCTAAGTAAAGGCAATTTGTATCGTCAACCTATCTTCATGTAACTCATTCCTTTAAGCCCTCCTGAGATTAGTTTGGTTGGACTCTTTCGTGAACCACAATGTCCTTTTGGGGATCAGAACTAAACGCAGTGTTCTGAGACAGGTTTCTTCTCCTTCCCCTCCAGGAAGCTGTACCACCCGAACAATGCACAGCTGGGCATGGCTACTATGAGGGCGGGCGTGACGCACTGGCACGCAGGGCTGATCGAGGTCGCGCACGGCATGATCTGCAAGGCCTATGCCATCCTAATGGTCACACATGGGCCCACACACCCCATCACCAAGGACCTGGAGGTGGGTGAACCCAGATCTGCCAACTGGCACTACACTACAGGGTCACCACAGGAATGAATTGCAGGGCAGGAGTACAGTATATATACTGTATTACATATCATAACATGCATCCCCTCAATTTACAGCTCTTAATTCAAAATGAGAGCTGTCAGTAAGATGAAAAGGTTGACCATGGACATGACAGCAGTATGTCAATAGTGCTGTATGTACAGAATAGAACAGAATAATAGAGGCAATGAAATTTATTTTATTCAAGTTTTTTTTTTATTTTGTAAGATTTGTATTATCACGATGATTCGGATAATTAATAATTAATAATGCTCAATTCACGTGTTTATTTCTTTCAGTTTAAGGGCAACTAAAAAACCTGTCCCGTCCCAAAGTGTTCTGGAATTATGGGGCCAGGTGGCAACCCAAAGTGTGAGGCACCCTAATGTGCTTCTTTCATAACTGCACATGTGAGACCACTGGAGTGAAAGGAAGGGCTCACCAGGAGTTATTTCATTAGTTAGAAGAGCCCCTTTAATAGCCCACTGTAGTTTCGACATATTTCCATGCTTTTCCCATGGTTATATTAGGCATTTGCCATAGTCTACCCTGGTTTGCCATGTTTATTAATATGCTTTCACTGTGCTCTGTTACACTTCGCTCTGCTTTGAAGGCAGGCACATTCCCTCCACATAAAGGATCTCACAGGTGTGTGTGTGTGTGTTTGCGCTGCAGGCAATCCGCATGCAGACGGAGATGGAGCTTCGAATGTTCCAGCAGAACGAGTATGTGTACTACAGCATGCGCGAGGCAGCGCTCAAGAACCAGCCCATGAAGATGATGGCTGAGCCAGGACAGGAGGCCATCAAGAACCTCTTCCATAAGAAGTAACCCCCCCCCCCGCCTCTCCTCCACGGACACTGGCTGAGTCAGCAAACATGCTAGCACCATGCTGTCTATTACCACACGGGGCTCACGCTGTTGTTATCAGATCTGTCTAGAGACAGCGCTGGAATAATCAGGGATTCAAAGTACAGGCAGGATATCAATCTAAAAATAAAAATAAGAAATACTTTGTTTTTTGTTAAGTTGCTGTTAGAGATCATTGCTATTTTTTTGTGCATTTCTTATTTATTTCATATTCATCCATATAGCCCTCTATGTAATTGCTTAGTCACAAGCACAGACTGTGTATGGTGTGATGCAAACATTTCCCACTGAAAAAGGAATGCTTATAATGGAAAATGAAAATAGGAAATAGAAAAGGATGAAAGTTTAATAAATGTGCAAAATGATGTCAAGTCTGCAGGGAGCAGTCAAGCCCATTTAAATGCAAAGTGACAGCAGTAAGAATCCGTTCTCATGGGGATGAGTAAAAAGGCACGCAGGTCAAGCCTGTGCACAGTAAAGTCCCAGTAGCTGCTGGTTCAATGCCGGCCGTTCTCTGCTATAATAATGCTGCTCTTTTTAATGCTGAGCCAGCTGGCTGCCTCCTGTGCCAAGTCGTGCTGCCCAATCATTAAGCACAGTATTGCTGTTTCCACTGGAGATCACAGGCCTGACTGAGAGCCAAACAGAAGAGTCTTTCTGAAGCGTGGTGTCTCTCTACACAGTGTATATTAACCTGCAAAAATTCACCTGCAAGTTTCACTCCAAGGAGGCTAGCACAACAAGAAGTCACTGTGTAATCCCCACCTTCAGGTGAAACAGCTTTTAATGCTTTTAATGCTGGTAACCCATCTGAGGAGAAAAATATTGCAGCGCATTTCAAATCACTAAAAACAATGTCATGCCATTGCCTGTTATGCTTGAACACATAAATGAATTGCACCTTCAGGCACCATAAGCAACTTCCTCGGTTATTTGTTTATGTAGATTTGGAAAGTCTGTTATTGATTTGACTTTTGTGATATGGGGCTCTACAGTATGTGAATGTGTTTGTTCTGTGATTAATCCCTGCATATAAAAACACAAATAGGAATAAAGATGTTTGACATTAAGCACATATCTGTAGTCGTGTCATTTCTTGCCTCTAGATTCTGTGATTTTTAATTCTGATGCTTTGTGGTGTGTTTGTGTTTGAATGAAGAGGCTCCTGTGGTCTCTGTATGGTTTCCCAGGGAACGTGATGAGTGATGGTTAGACCGTGCTGGTGCTTCTGCGTGCTTCAACTCCAGGGTACGAGAATCACAAGGATGGGGTACTGAATCCAGATTCAACAAACCACCAGACACAAAACCACAAGACCACAATCGTTTTATTAACAAATTCAAAATATTACAGGCACGCAAAGAATACTGTCATTCTAAACTCGCTTGCTGATTCGCTTGTAAACAATTCCTCCAAGGGTCATGGTCTGAAAAAGAAACAAAGACAAAAGAAATGGCTTGAATTGTATCACAGTAGTGCGTACCATAAAGGGAAAAACACAGCAGCCATCGGGACTGACTTCTCTTGGATTAAAGTCTCTTGCAGTCACGTCCCCAAGTATCTATATGCTTGCAGATCCGGTCCTTTGAAGCTCTTATGTTAAATTCCACACAGTACCTCTAATTATTATGTGAGCAGGCTGATATGTATTGCACATACTGTTCCTATGCGATTTTTGGTTTGGATGTTTTGATGTTTGTTCCCTTGAAAATGTGCAGGACTTAAACCTACTAAAAACCTTGTTGAACTGAAAACGTGTCTACAGCTCCACAATGGCAGGGGACACTCACTGTTATTATATATAACCTTAAAAAACACAGAAACCCTACACACTGGGTATTAATAGATCTGTGAGAATGATTCATTAGCGTGCACACATTGGTGGTGTTTAGCAAATTCCCTTTAACTTTTTATTGAAACCAGAACACTTCTAAACACTGCCCAGGTTCAATAGAGTGGCAGCAGGAGAGCAAACCCCATGCGCTGAACGGCATGGTCTCGCTCCCTCTTGCTTCAATAGGCTACCCTGCTAACACCACTTGTCATATTATCTGTGAATGTGTGAATGCTGCTGTTAAGGGATCAATCATCTGCTAGAAACCAGACCAGCATTGCTGAGCCAAACAGTATCTTGTGTTAATATTCATTCCCCACAGCAGATGATACTTGTTATCTTTATTTGAGTTGAGTAGTTCATCCAGATGAAGTGTCCTTGGTGTTTGTGTGCCCGGCTGGCAGTGGGTCTCCGATGGTGTGTGCCGCAGGAGGCCCCACTTCCCTGTGTTTCATTCATTCTGAAGCCCTGGTGTGGTGCAGTACTTACATTGATGATCTTGTCTCCAGAGACCTCGGTCACAGACTCTATTCCCTTCAGCGACACTTTCAGCTTGTTGCCCTCCATTGTCACCACAGTCTGGAAGAGGAAGGATACCGTCAGAGCCAATGTGTTACACTGTGTTTGCTGTTTCTCAAGTGCAGTTCAAATAGTTAAAAAGCAGCACAAATGATTTTTGAACATACTTTACTCTTTAACTGTTTTGAAGAAAGGACAACATTTCCAAGATGAGTACAAAATCGTTTTAAAAGGTAGAGCACAATAGTGAGAAAAATAACTACACTGTTTCTTCCGTCGGCTGCATTGTGTCGTGTTAGTTTGTATTCAGTCAAAAACAGGACCAACGAGGTCATTAGGCAGTTTATTGCAGCTAATGATTGTCAGAATTCAAAGATAACCTTAAAACCACAGCAAGCAAAGTTAATTGCTCAATAAATGTTAAACTGAATAACACTGTGTAACAATTTTTTTTTTTTTTTTTTGTTCCTGGGTAATAAGTGTTATTTCCTAATTGCTTATGCCTCAAAAGTATAGAAAATGGCTATTATTCCCCACAAATTTTGCTTTTGTGACCAGGACAGTGATATTTTGAAATTTACCTATTTTCCAGAACATTCCAGATAGATTCAGTGCTGAGTAAACTTGGAGTAACGTCTAGAACTTTCTAGACGTATAAATACAGGGGCCTTAAGCCCACCAGTTCAGTTTAGTTCCAGCTGCCTAAGTGGATACATATCTGCATTTTTCTGAGATGGCATCAAGGTCATAGGAGACTTCAAAATGGTGGCATTCCTGATGGGTCTCCAAGGCGGTTTTACCAAGTTTCCCTGCTATCTTTGCCTTTGGGACAGCAGGGACACCAAGGCGCACTACCACAGGTGGGACTGGCCACAGCGGACCGAGTTCTCTGTGGGGAGGAACAACGTCAAGTGGGAGCCACTGGTGGACCCCCGGAAGGTGCTGATGCCACCACTGCACATCAAATTGGGCCTTATGAAACAATTTGTCAGAGCTCTAGATAACGAGTCGGCAGCCTTCAAGTACCTTCACGACTTCTTCCCTAAGCTGTCTGAGGCAAAGGTCAAAGCCGGTGTCTTCGTCGGACCACAGATAAAGAAGATCCTGGAGTGCAATGAATTCCCCAAGAAGCTCACTAGTAAGGAGAAAGCGGCTTGGAACAGCTTTGTCGCAGTGGTTCGGGGCTTCCTGGGCAATCACAAGGCCGAAAACTATGTGGAGCTGGTTGAGACTCTGGTGAAGAACTACGGCACAATGGGCTGTAGGATGTCCCTCAAAGTCCATATCCTTGATGCTCATCTTGATAAATTCAAGGAGAACATGGGAGCGTACTCGGAGGAGCAAGGCGAGCGCTTCCACCAGGATATACTGGACTTTGAACGCCGCTACCATGGACAGTATAACGAGAACATGATGGGAGACTACATTTGGGGGCTGATTCGTGAAAGTGATTTACAGTATAATCGTAAATCTCGAAAAACTACTCACTTCTAAATCTTTTGTAGTCATTTTTGTATTACTTTAGTATAAATACATGTTAATTTGGATTCATATGTTGTTTTTTTCTGACTTTATGTGAACGAAAAGACACAAATTCGCCCGTTTTCTCATTGGAAATAGGTAAATTTGAAAATATCACTGTCCTGGTCACAACTGACGTCTTATTCTTGCTGATCAATTACTGTAATAATTGCAGCAGTGTGGAGTAGTGATTAGGGCTCTGGACTCTTGACCGGAGGGTCGTGGGTTCAATCCCAGGTGGGGGACACTACTGCTGTATCCTTGAGCAAGGTACTTTACCTAGATTGCTCCAGTAAAAACCCAACTGTATAAATGGTTACTTGTATGTAAAAAATAATGTGATATCTTGTAACAATTGTAAGTTGCCCTGGATATGGGCGTCTGCTAAGAAATAAATAATAATACAGTATCTTCAAATTATTTCTTTTTTCTTTCTTTTTTTTTTTTTTTTTTTTACAAAGCGGCCCCTGAAAACTCTACCTGTGTTCCATTGATTGTAACACACAAAAGTTTGGTCATCAGGAGACCTCGAGCCTGCCAGCAGTCTATTTTATGACGTCTCTAATGGAATGGTCCAGCAGCAGATAACTCAGAAGCACGAGTGCCGCGGCGGGTAAGCGGTTGTAATGGGCCGTGTTGTGTGATGCACTGCTGTTGAGCAGTCTGACCTCTGTCGGTGAGATGATTTTATAAGCTCTATAACCACAAAGTTCCAGGGAGAAGAGTATAATGTCGTATGATGCATTGCCTTTACAGAGGTGTGAGATGTGTTAAAATGAGGTTAACAGCTCTAGAACCGTGAATGCAGACAGGCTCAACTCTTGTGTAATGAGGCACTTGCTTGCGGAGTGCAGGTTCTGCCCCGTGGCGTGGTCACTCACCTTGATCTTCTCCCCTGTGATGGTCTCCAGCTCGGCCTCCTGCCCCACGGTGAACTCGTTGACCAGCACCTTGTTGCCCGTCGTCACGGTGACCTTGAAGGAGTTTCCATCCTGGACGATCTCGGAGACGCTCTTGATGTCCTTGCCCTTCTGGATCAAGTCGTCAGGGAGGCCTGGGAGATAGGGGGGTGAAGAGCACAGGTGAGATGAGAGCTGTCTTTAGCATGTCATGAACTCTAATCTGACTTTCTGTTATTTAAGACAACAGGAAGATTAAATATCCATTAGCAATCCATTAGCATCCAGTCTTTAACATTGAAATGATGGGAAGGAATGAAATCGGAACAAGCATTAGCACACTTACTTCTAAAGATAGATTTCGTATCCTCGTCCTAGCTCTGTCTCTCTCTGCTGTCATGCACTTGGTTACTGGTGTGTCCTGCTTATGTAAACTGGACATGCTTGTTTAGGAATCACACTAGCTGCATTTGCAGCCTAGACCTGCTTGTGTTGGTACACTGCATACTTTTTAGGACACCACCTCCATTTCATTTCTTACCTGTTTAATATTGTGTTCTGTGTGTTGCTGTATACTTTTCTGATGCTGTTTCAGCTTACTGTGTGTCATTATTTATAAGCAACTGTGAGTTAGCAAATGGATAACAGGATATTAAACTGGTACATTTTCTGAAAATGAAAACTTTTGGTGCCAAAAAAAAAGAGGTTAAGTTTATACAGCATTTTCCTATTTCTGAAACGTCAGTAGCTTGTTTCACAGGCTCTGATTAAATCTATCTAAGATTCCAGGGGGACTCACCAATAGCCTTCATGAAGGGCTCGAAGTTCTCATGGGTCTCCAGCTCATACTTCCCGTTGAAGGCCATTATGCAGAGCTTCAGGTGCAGGACAGTCAGGTGGGAGAGAAGGAGACGGTGCCGAGGAGGGTCTGAGTCGAGGATTTATAGCTGCTTTACTGCCGGCTGTGTGCTCATTAACAGACCAAGGGGAGGCACCCAGTCTGAGGGGGGTTGTGAGAGCTGGAGCTCATTGAGCAATGCCGCGTATCAGTCCAGATCCTGGAACAATACAGCATGCAATAACTCGAGGGAGTCTCCTAAAAAAACATTTCAAATCTTTCCACACAGACTGACAGCAATCTGCATTTTTATTATTTCAACATTTGATATTTCACTGTTTTGGTTAATTCACACGCTGACAGTAAATTGTAAAAGTCCTACATTTGTTTTGTAAGACGTGTGTTTTGTGTTTCTCTTTTTAATTATTATTATTATTAGTACTGTTTTGTTTTAGTTGTTTATTTAGTTATTGATTGGTTTGTTTACATTCCTGTCCCCTTTTGCACAGCTGACGTTGGTCAGACTACTGGCTCCTTCATTGTGTGTCTGTTTCCCCCCACGCTGTTCCCCTCCACCACGCATGCCGTGGCTGTATCGGCATGAGATGATCTCACATCTTCCACCTGCAGTCACTCTACTCATTATCTCATTTTATTCTCTCTCTGCTAGTACTCTCTGCTCCGCTCCAGCAGTGCGTCAGTCTGGTGTTTGTGTGGATGTGTGGTGTTTTTAATATTGTGCGCGGCCGGCACATTGTTTAAACTGTTTTTAGCTGTTTTGTTTGTTGCACTATAGGAGTCTCGTAGAGGAGTGTGCTAGTGAAGTGTATTTGTACCATTATATATTATTAATTCAATTAGATATTTTCTCTGCTAAGTCGCTGTTAACTTGTACCTCGCTACTATAGTTTGTTTTGTAAAATGAACTACACAAACGTCAGGTTGTTTTATAGGGTTCTTTTGTAGCTTAGTTTTGCTGTAGTTTTTGTTTTAGATTAGAAACCCTTATTTGTGTGATTGCACGTTTGTAATTGATTTTGATTGATGTGTTTATTTTATTATTGTTTTGGTTCTATCTTAATTGATTTTCGGAGTGTTTTGGTTTTCATCATTTTGTTCTTTTGTATTATCAGTTGAAACTGACCTGCCTCTGCCCCCTCTGAGTTGTCTGGAATTGTGAAAGGGTTAAATTGTCTTTTGAATTTGTCAATATTTTATTTGCTGTATTTCTCCTCCTGTCTACAGCTCTTCTGTAATAAAAGACTTGATTTTTAAATTTGCCTCTCTGGTATTTGTGACAAGGGAAGGACTCATACTGAAAACACAAAACAAAAGAACCTGTGTGCTAGGCATAATGTTTTTATTCAATTATTGTTATATATAAATTTGGGGGTTTAATCCCAAATGGCGTAGCTGGCTACAACAAGCACTTTAAATTAATTACGATTACTGTTATCCAGGGTTACAGTTTCACAAATAAAAATGCACCTCCGTTAACTACATAGATCTCAAATGTGCAGCTTTTAAAGACATACATTAAATAGTAAATGTATTTTCATTTTAAACAGACATTAGGTACTACACTAATTAAAAAAAAAAAAAAAAAGTTCTCTTTGCTTGTCTTGTCTTCCAGCAAGTCTGCAAGCGCTGTATTTCCTTGGTCATTTCAAGCCAGCAGTGTCTTCTGGGTCAAAGCGTGTTACTGGCTGCGGTAGGGGGAGCAGCTGATTGGTTATTGACCGGAAAGAAGCCAAGAGAAATGGTGGTCCCTGCAGGCCAGGCGTGGGGATGCTCAGTGGAATATCACAGTGTGGAGTTCACATTGCTATCCCAGACCGGCAGAGTGGGCTCTTCCAAAATAACTGCTATTTTTAACTTTTTTTCAATTTACAGGCAGCACTCAGAACATCTGCGCACCCACGTATTGGTCCCTGGAGGTCACCAGGTATTGGAAGGGTGGCACACTGATTCGGTATGGTTCAGCATTCAGGCCTTGGCTCTGTGCACAGAACCTGTTATTTAAAAAGATAGATTTATTGGCAGTAAAAATATCAGTGCCCCAGATGAGAGGAAAATAATCTTCCAATCGGAAAAGTTAATTGCTATTGAGTGGTACTCAATTGTAAATGTGAGGGAAGGACAGCTTTTCATGTTTTGAAATCAAGGTGTTAATGAATGGAGTTATTGAATACAAAGCATTTCCGAGTACAGGTACCGAGTAACAGCACAGCCCTACTTTCTTTCTCCCAAACTCGGGCCCATCAATGAGAAGGAACCCCTTGATGGTTATATTTCAGATAAATATGATACCTAATAGTCTGGAGTCAGCTATCCTATACATACTGTACAGTATTGTTCCTCGTCAGTGACACAGGTCAGTGGCGCACTGCATTGTCAGGTCAGCCTTCTTAATGAGATCTGCTTCTCAATGGTTTACTACCTGGGTAAACACAGAAACTGATTGATTCACTTGCTTCCCAATGACAACATGCATACAAGGCAAAACTGCAAGGGTTTGGTTAACTCAAAAATTAGCACTGAAAGCACACCAGCCTGGGGCAACAAACACAAGCTTGCAAAGAATGAACCACCGTGCGAAGTGTACACTTTTTTAAAATCAAATCTAACTCAGTATGTTCCAGAGCTTCAAACAATGTCAACTATTTTCCAAAAGTAAACTGGGACCGACAGCACAGGCACAGGGATGCAGCAGTTTATCTATTTGAAATTGTTTTTAAATAGTTGGTTAGCACGCCTTTAAAGGGGTACTATCATCAAAATGTTTCTTATATATATATATATACATACGTATGCACAGTATATAACACAGCCCGTTACATCTATTTCATGAAGTGTGTTGGGGAAGCATATTAGCCTTGCACTGTGCACTGAAGCCTGTGCAACACTCCTGCCCTCCTCAAGATAATGCAATGGTAAAATACATAGAGCTGAAAGCGCGCAGTAGACACTATTCTCTGTTTGAGCTGGTAGGGACAGATGAAATGAGATCATAAACCCTGTCGACTTTGCTCTCTAGTGCCACAGCAGGGTGATTGTCAGTCAAAGGTCCTGCACACAATCTGATTAAAGAGTCCTGATAAAATATTCAGTTTCAGATAAGATGTGCTTTGTGAAGAATTAAAACAAAGGTCATGGCAATCACATGGAACCTGGTGGAATCATAGATATACCCTCTCAAAACACTTATCTGGATTGTTCAATTTTATTAGTTAATATATATATATATATATATATATATATATATATATATATATATATATATATATATATATATATATATATATATATATACAGTGCCTTGCGAAAGTATTCGGCCCCCTTGAACTTTGCGACCTTTTGCCACATTTCAGGCTTCAAACATAAAGATATGAAACTGTAATTTTTTGTGAAGAATCAACAACAAGTGGGACACAATCATGAAGTGGAACGAAATTTATTGGATATTTCAAACTTTTTTAACAAATAAAAAACTGAAAAATTGGGCGTGCAAAATTATTCAGCCCCTTTACTTTCAGTGCAGCAAACTCTCTCCAGAAGTTCAGTGAGGATCTCTGAATGATCCAATGTTGACCTAAATGAGTAATGATGATAAATAGAATCCACCTGTGTGTAATCAAGTCTCCGTATAAATGCACCTGCACTGTGATAGTCTCAGAGGTCCGTTTAAAGCGCAGAGAGCATCATGAAGAACAAGGAACACACCAGGCAGGTCCGAGATACTGTTGTGGAGAAGTTTAAAGCCGGATTTGGATACAAAAAGATTTCCCAAGCTTTAAACATCCCAAGGAGCACTGTGCAAGCGATAATATTGAAATGGAAGGAGTATCAGACCACTGCAAATCTACCAAGACCTGGCCGTCCCTCTAAACTTTCAGCTCATACAAGGAGAAGACTGATCAGAGATGCAGCCAAGAGGCCCATGATCACTCTGGATGAACTGCAGAGATCTACAGCTGAGGTGGGAGACTCTGTCCATAGGACAACAATCAGTCGTATACTGCACAAATCTGGCCTTTATGGAAGAGTGGCAAGAAGAAAGCCATTTCTTAAAGATATCCATAAAAAGTGTCGTTTACAGTTTGCCACAAGCCACCTGGGAGACACACCAAACATGTGGAAGAAGGTGCTCTGGTCAGATGAAACCAAAATCGAACTTTTTGGCAACAATGCAAAACGTTATGTTTGGCGTAAAAGCAACACAGCTCATCACCCTGAACACACCATCCCCACTGTCAAACATGGTGGTGGCAGCATCATGGTTTGGGCCTGCTTTTCTTCAGCAGGGACAGGGAAGATGGTTAAAATTGATGGGAAGATGGATGGAGCCAAATACAGGACCATTCTGGAAGAAAACCTGATGGAGTCTGCAAAAGACCTGAGACTGGGACGGAGATTTGTCTTCCAACAAGACAATGATCCAAAACATAAAGCAAAATCTACAATGGAATGGTTCACAAATAAACATATCCAGGTGTTAGAATGGCCAAGTCAAAGTCCAGACCTGAATCCAATCGAGAATCTGTGGAAAGAACTGAAAACTGCTGTTCACAAATGCTCTCCATCCAACCTCACTGAGCTCGAGCTGTTTTGCAAGGAGGAATGGGCAAAAATTTCAGTCTCTCGATGTGCAAAACTGATAGAGACATACCCCAAGCGACTTACAGCTGTAATCGCAGCAAAAGGTGGCGCTACAAAGTATTAACTTAAGGGGGCTGAATAATTTTGCACGCCCAATTTTTCAGTTTTTTATTTGTTAAAAAAGTTTGAAATATCCAATAAATTTCGTTCCACTTCATGATTGTGTCCCACTTGTTGTTGATTCTTCACAAAAAATTACAGTTTCATATCTTTATGTTTGAAGCCTGAAATGTGGCAAAAGGTCGCAAAGTTCAAGGGGGCCGAATACTTTCGCAAGGCACTGTATATACAGTATTTGGGCAGTTAAAAAATGAGAAAAACTACAAAGAAAGTGATTTGTATAATTTCTAATTGTTCTATTAAAATATATAAATTAAAGTAGACATTCAGCTTTATAATAAAACAACACATTATTACATAACATGCATACAATGAAAAATAACATGCAAAAACGAATTTCATACTCTGACAAAAGTATTTGGGCAATCAACATATTTCATATGAAACACATTCGTTGCTAATTATTGACAATTATCATAATTGAAAAACAACACCTGATGATAATTACAAAATAAATAATACATAATCATCAAGTGCTGAAAAATAAATTGGAAATTTGTGATTCAAAAAAAGCAACAAAAATGGTTAAAACTAAAGAGTACAGCAATGATCTCAAAATGGCAGTGATACAACTAAACAAAAAAAGAAAAACAACTAGAAAAACAGCAGAAAGACTCGTTATAACGAAAAACACTGTGTGGGCTATTATTGACAAACACAGGAGAAAAGGAACTAATGCAACTAGCCCCAGGTGTGGAAGACTAAGAAAGATATCTGCAAAATCTGGAAGAATTGTTCGAACAGCCCTGCAAAATCCTTGGATTACTGCAAAAGATTTGACAGAAGAATTGAAAGAAGATGGTCAAGAAATTCACAAGCAAAGATGAAAGTCCATGGGTCAAAACCAACACCAAACACAAAAGAAAGAAATTGGAGTTTTCCATTAAATACTTGAAGAAGCCTGATGATTTCTTCAACCAAATTTTATGGTCAGACAAATCCAAAATATAACTTTTTTCACCAAGAAACCAACAATATGTTTGGAGGAAGAGAGGAGAAGAATTTAAAGAAAAGTTAATCATGCCCAGTGTTAAACATGGTGGAGGTTGTGTGATGGTATGGGCTTGTTTTTCTTCCTCAGTCACTGGCCACCTTTGTGTTGTAGAAGGATCAATGAATGCTGTAAAATATCAAGACATTTTGCACTCTCATTTGTTATCCAGTACTGGAAGGCTTATTGGATGGAAGCTTGTATTCCAGGAGGATAATGACCCTAAGCATTCTGGGAAGTCTACAAAAGCATTTCTGAAAAGATGGAAGATTGCAGATGGATTGGTCATCTCAGTCCCCAGACCTGAATCCCATCGAGATGTTGTGGATTGACTTGCAGGCTGCTGTTGCAAACCAGGAAACCAAAGTCGATTGCAGAACTCAAAGCTGTATGTGTTGAAGAATGGCCAAAAATATCAATGGAAAGATGCCAGGATCTGGTTTCAAAATACAAAAGAAGACTGCAAGCTGTGAAGGGAGCAAAGGGTGGGCACAAAAAATATTAATGTAAGGGTGCTCAAATACTTTTGTCAAAGTATGAAATTCGTTTTTGCATGATATGTAATAATGTGTTGTTTTATTATAAAGCTGAATCTCTACTTTAATTGACATCTTTCAAAAGAACAATTAGAAGTTATAAAAATCACTTTCTTTGTGGTTTTCTCTTTTTTTTAACTGCCCAGATACTTTTGTCTGTGACTGTATATATTTGTTTTTTTACTTGTGGTTGGTGTTGAAGTTACAGGTCATGTAATGAAGTTACAGGTCATGTAATGTTCATCATTCAGATTCATGGTTTGAGCTGTTTACCCTTTTAAACAGTTGGAGATGTAAAAATATATTGCATTTTTACTACCACAGATTATTGCTGTATATATTTTTAAATACTACAGGTATCTATAGTAACCATAGAAAACTACATTTGGTCTCCTAAACTGTAAATAGATTATATGTTGTTTGTTTAATGCAATAATTGAAGAAAAAAAATCACAAATAATAACAATATTGGGGAGGGAGGGGGAAATGCTACTGAGCAGCAAAGGACAGAACATGTCCTCCAGTGTTAGTGACTTTGACAATGTTCAGTTAGGAGTGCAGATGTCATGAAAACACCCATTCTAATGGGGCTGTTAACCTGGTACGTGTTTAAGACCTCAGTGAACTTTGTGATTTGCTCAAGTCGTGGTAAGTAGTAAAACCTGAAGTTAATCTGAGTTATTAGAGTTTAGAAACAACATGATATGACCGCTGTGAAATAATAAAAAAGGTTGCAACGCTGACTAGTGTTCATAGAAATCAAAGATTAGGATTTTATCAACACGGTTTAGTGTACAATATAGAAACATATTGTATTAAACTGACTGTGAGGTCTGTAAAAAATATATCAAGTATGATCAAAAGCACATCAGAACATAAGACATTTATGAACGAGATAAAGCCATTCGGACCACTAAGCTCATCCTGTTCCTATTAGCTAAATGAGCACATAACTTTGATAATAACTCATAATCAAGTTGGGTCTTAAAGAATCTAAGTGATTCTGCCTTAAACAACATGACAAGTATCTCATTCCATTCCCTCACTACTCTTTGTGTGAACATGTGTCTCCTGTGCTAAGTCTATCTGCACTTCGTTTTTAACTGTCTGTCCTCCGGTCCTAGTTTTCGTGTTGTGCTTAAAGTAAGGGTTTGGGTTGACTATGTCAGCTCCTTTTAAGATTTGAAAGCCTTCAGTCATGTTCCCCCTGCATCAGGACTGATTTCCATTAAGGGTGAAGGAAATGGTGTTAAATACCCAAATTAAGAATACCATTCATTATTATGTTGGTTTAATTTAATGAGCACTCTGTAATATACATTTCTTCCTTCACGTTCAAGATTGCCAAGACAAACAATTGAGCATTAATCACACAACACTGATATATCTTTTAAGAATTCTATCAAAAAGTTAGAAAATAGAAAAAAGATTAGTATCAAAATAGCATAAATGTTTCAGCAATCAATAATATTCAGATAGTCTCTCAGCTTCAGTGTAAATATTGTCGATAATTGTAGGAAATAGTAATGCTCTTAAATTAGTAAACAAATAATATAAATTTGTATGCAAGTACAATAAATGTTTGAGTAAATATGAGTCAGTAAATATTTTAATATAAATCTCAGTGAATTCTGATTCGTACTGAATTCTTTATCAATTTGTTGTTAAAATATATTTTAATTAGAATCCACGGTATATAAACTTAACACTCATTTAATTTGTTCTTATTTATTCCAGCTCCTTTACTCAATTTCTTAAGATCGCTATATTATTGTCACTCTGTACACTTGTTAGATTGCTCTCATAAAATATTATTTCAGCACCTTTGTTAATTGAAACAGCCTAGATTTAGTACATACATTTCACACCAACCTCTCTGCAATTATACATGTATTACATTCTCCAGGTACGTTTTCTGTAACTCTTTCCTATCCTTTTAGTTTAAGGGAGAATACTCCATCTATGTTGCAGCGCTGGTCCCTTGTGTATCGACTTGGTGTGGCGATGTCCTTCCAGGCCTTTGTTTAATGAAAGCTCTCCTTCACGCAGAAATTACCAGTCCGGCAGGCCAAATCAGTTTGTAATTGATTCACCAATTATTAACTTTCCTTTTCTTCACTGGCGATCTAGGTTAATATAATTCTTTTTTAAGTCCTTTAATTAAGCTTTCTTCCAAGTTTATTGAATTAATTGGGGTGTTTAATTGGAGTTAATGGAGATGGTGTTTTCAGTTGGCGCTCACTCTCTCCTCTGTCTGACTGAGACAATCCCACAGAAACAGACTCCTCTTTCTGTAACCTAGGGCTTGTTTTTCAAACATACACACATATCATATTCCCTCAACAACAAGATTGGGATCCCATTTCATCTGGAAACTCGAGGTCCTCAAGTAGAGGGCCTCAAGTTCTTATCGCCTGTTTCCATGGAGACGACGAGGCCAGTTTAGTCTGTAAATCAATTATTTGTTACAATTTCCAACTGCTAGAGCAATTAAAAAGCTGTTTGACCTTTTACCTACTTTTATGGTCCTACAATCTCCTGCCTCGGCCACCAACAAGTGGCAGTGTTAGCCACATTGACTCTGACACAATAATGGGTCAAATTATCTCCCTATTGTGGATGTTCAAAGTTTAAAATAATATCATTATTAACAACAACAACAACAGTTATCTGTTGTATTTATATACGTGTATATAGGTATGATTATATTTGGTCTAAAAACTACTGTTACATGTCAGGCACTGTTAATATGTATGCGTGGCCTCTGTGTTGTTTTGCCATTATGGTTATTTGCACAGTTAATGGCGGTCTAAACACGCAGTTGGTGGGTTTCGTGTTTTTTCCTGCCGCAGTTTGGAGTAGATCCTTCTGTGAGGTCTCTGTCATTCACCTTCTCAGGACCTCGATCATGGGGTTCTCCTCTCCTTAGCTCTTTGAAGCGCAGCCTCAGTTTTTGGATTGCATTTTTTGTGTAGTACTTCGCTGTGTTAGAGGCTTCAGTGCAGAAACCTTTCCAGGCTTGCTTGATCTGTTCTTGTTCTGGTCCTCGCTCATGCGGCTCCCATTCTTTCACTTCTTTGTTGGTTTTACATCATTATCCTTGACATGACTTGGGCATACAGTATATTGGTCTTCAGGTCAATGCTTGGATAGATGGATTTAAAGCATTTGTTCAAATGTGATCTTTAGTCTGATTAGGCACTTTGGGTTGAGGGTTTTGTCTCAGTACACTGTGAACTCTTGGGTGGTCCGAACTTCCTCTATGGTCCTTGTGTCAGGGTGAAGGTGTTTAGAAGGGGTGAAGTTGTTTAGAAGGAGTGAAGTTTGGCCTCCTGACAGACGGAGGTGCTCAAAATGGAACTGACATTAGGTCTATAGTCTGGTTGTGGTGGCCATCTTGATGAGGGCAGCTACATGAGTGCTCCAAGTTCCATTCCATCAACACCATGGTTCAGCAATTAACCAATTTGCTACAGATTGTGTGGGGCTAGGTCGATGGGTCGGAGCCTGGAGCATATTGGGAACTGTGTTAGCTGGGGGAATGGCAGTGTGAAGGGGAGAGCTCAGCCTTTTGTTTACACAGATATCTAACAGGTTTTTTTTTCCCTGAAACCAGGACTGGTAGTCAAGGAGTACGTGTGACCAGGGCTGGAAAAGGACTACTAGTGATCATGACCTGTCTGGCTCCGGGGCCTGAAAATGACCAGTGTACCAAATACAAATATGTAAATGCAGGTATACTGTAATCTTGATTTGTTTGTATAATGAATGGAATTTACTTTCTGTATAAAAATGAAATATTAAAAAGAAAATTTAACAAAAACAAAATAAACTTAAATGCAACTGGGATATTAAGAAACATAAACAACATATTAATAAACAAATAAATAAAAGATCACTGGTAAGTAGTTTTTATTTGGAGGTTGTGAACCAGTACTGTTGCTTCTTACAGCGCTGTTAATGATGAAACAGAGCACAGATAGTAACAGTTAGCATGTGGATACCAAGACACAATGGGGGAAATTCACAAAGATTTGTATTCTAAAGTTTTTATTCTTGATCTGAATGAGAAACAAAAACATGTTAGTCTTAAAATGCTTTTGAGTAAAAGGTCATCTGAATTTTCTCCATATTTACTTCAGCCTTTAACTCCTACTTTTTGAAAAGTGACAAACACAAGGTTTGAAACACACGCAAAGGCACCCTTTTTCTGCGTTGTGCAGGTGCACTATAACTGTAGCACCTGTCACCCTGCTCTGCACTGCTCTAATGTCTTTACACTGCATTAAACTAAAGCTGCTTTACAAACAGACACGCTGCAGACAGTGTCATGATGCACACGGGCATGAGAGACACGCTGCAGTGTCATGATGCACACAGGCATGAGAGACACGCTGCAGACAGTGTCATGATGCACACAGGAATGAGAGACACGCTGCAGACAGTGTCATGATGCACACGGGCATGAGAGACACGCTGCAGTGTCATGATGCACACAGGCATGAGAGACACGCTGCAGACAGTGTCATGATGCACACAGGCATGAGAGACACACTGCAGACAGTGTCATGATGCACACAGGCATGAGAGACGCGCTGCAGACAGTGTCATGATGCACACAGGCATGAGAGACGCGCTGCAGACAGTGTCATGATGCACACGGGCATGAGAGACGCTCTGCAGACAGTGTCATGATGCACACAGGCATGAGAGACACGCTGCAGACAGTGTCATGATGCACACGGGCATGAGAGACGCTCTGCAGACAGTGTCATGATGCACACGGGCATGAGAGACATACTGCAGACAGTGTCATGATGCACACGGGCATGAGAGACACGCTGCAGACAGTGTCATGATGCACACGGGCATGAGAGACACACTGCAGACAGTGTCATGATGCACACAGGCATGAGAGACGCGCTGCAGACAGTGTCATGATGCACACAGGCATGAGAGACGCTCTGCAGACAGTGTCATGATGCACACGGGCATGAGAGACATACTGCAGACAGTGTCATGATGCACACGGGCATGAGAGACACGCTGCAGACAGTGTCATGATGCACACGGGCATGAGAGACACGCTGCAGTGTCATGATGCACACAGGCATGAGAGACACGCTGCAGACAGTGTCATGATGCACACGGGCATGAGAGACACACTGCAGACAGTGTCATGATGCACACGGGCATGAGAGACACGCTGCAGACAGTGTCATGATGCATACGGGCATGAGAGACACGCTGCAGACAGTGTCATGATGCACACAGGCATGAGAGACACGCTGCAGACAGTGTCATGATGCACACGGGCATGAGAGACACGCTGCAGACAGTGTCATGATGCACACAGGCATGAAAGACACGCTGCAGACAGTGTCATGATGCACACGGGCATGAGAGACACGCTGCAGACAGTGTCATGATGCACATGGGCATGAGAGACACGCTGCCGACAGTGTCATGAAGCACACGGGCATGAGAGACACGCTGCAGACAGTGTCATGATGCACACGGGCATGAGAGACACGCTGCAGACAGTGTCATGATGCACACAGGCATGAGAGACACGCTGCAGACAGTGTCATGATGCACACAGGCATGAGAGACACGCTGCAGACAGTGTCATGATGCACACGGGCATGAGAGACACGCTGCAGACAGTGTCATGATGCACACGGGCATGAGACACGCTGGCAATCCCAAATTAGAAAACACAGTCAAATCTCAGTGTCTGCAACATCAGCGGGAGCATGTGTAGCATTTCCTCTTTGAACTGGAAGTCAGTACAACTCTTACCAGAGTTCACCACAGTAATTTCCCATGCTTTTTCCATGGTTATACTATTCATTAACAGAGTATAAAATGGCTTGTCATGTTTGTTTTTTAATGCTTTACCATACATCTTTGGAGTTAACAATGCTTACTTACTGTATGCTTCACCATGCTTTCCCTATGCTTCACTACCATTGTTGGAGAATAACACATGACATGCAATGCATTACTGTAATCTGATTACATTTTTTTAAAGTAATTTCCCCACCACTGTTTATTACACTTTGCTATGCTTTTACTATAAAAGGTAGCATGCAGCTTCTATCGGTGGAGGACCCTAAGCTCAGAAAGGGGATGCTGTTTGCTGTTAAGGGTGCTGGGGGTAGATCGATGAGCCCTCAGTCTGTCATTTAGCCGACGCTGTCGAACAGCGGGGTGACAGTGCCATCCTTCCACTCTATCAGGATCTCGCCGCGCTGCAGGGAGGGGGAGCGGGACGGAGGGGGGTGGCGGCTGCCCCCCCTGGCGGGACGCTGGGTTAGGGGTGCCCTCTCATCTGGGTTCCCAGCGACTGGCCCGCGCACATTGCCAGCCCCGTAGGGCTTTGAAACCAACAGCAACTTCTTCTTTCTGGAGAGGCAGTGACAGTGCAATGATTAATGTTACCTGCATCTTCTAATTATACACAGTCCCATGAGTCACACATCAGGAGGCTGTGTGGTCCAGTGGTTAAAGAAAGGGGCTTGTAACCAGGAGGTCCCCGGTTCAAATCCCACCTCAACCACTGACTCACTGTGTGACCCTGAGCAAGTCACTTAACCTCCTTGTGCTCCGTCTATCAGGTGAGACGTAATTGTAAGTGACTCTGAAGCTGAAGCATAGTTCACACACCCTAGTCTCTGTAAGTCGCCTTGGATAAAGGCGTCTGCTAAATAAACAAATAATAATAATAATAATACTGGCTCGCTCTGTTTCTTTCAGGTGTGAAATGCCTTTAAGCAAAGAAGAAGACAAATGCAGATTAATTGGTCATTTAGCAGGCGCTTTTATCCAAAGCGACTTATAGAGACTAGGGGCTGAACTATGCTTCATCAACAACTGCTCGGTTTTATGTCTCATCCGAAGGACGATGCAAATAAGACTCCTGTTGCATAGCAGTTTCTCCCAATCCAGGTTTTCCTAGAATTCTGATTAGCCAGTGTATAGGTAACAAGCTCAGGTGAGTCTTTTTAAACTCAGTAAAACCAGGATTGGATGATGCTATGCAATGGGAGTCTTACTGTGTTGATGTGTGGTGCAGATAGTTAGCAGGGTGTGGCATTGCACGTAAAGCTGTGCTGGGGGGGGGGGGGGGGCGGGGTACAGAGATACCTGTTGCAAGGGTACTTACCTGTTGTAGTGGATGTTGAGAGACAGTATAGTCAGCCCCAGAAGCAGAGCCAAGGAACTCAGAACTAGCATGGCCACCTTCCAGCTTATCCCTACAGATTGAACAACAACTTTAGAAGAAATGATAGAACTGGCACTGCACTCCTATTGTTTTCTACAGAGGTCTGCCCTTCTGTTATTACTCAATAACGAAACAGCAAATAAAACGAGGAGGCCCGACAGAGGCTGGGCCCCGAGGCAGGGTGGTGAGAGTCAGCGAAGCACAGAGGCAGGACACTGCTGCAGTGCTGGTGGAGGAAACACAGACACAGAGCAACTGGACCTCAGCATATAATCGGGAAGAGGCACTGCTCTGCCTGCTCCACAGCAAGTCTACGATAATAACAATGTACCAGCCGCAGAGGGAGTAGAGAACACCTGCAGCAGAGTGCAACAGCCTACACTATAGCCTGAAAGATACAGAAGTCATAGAGGCGGTGAGATTACACATGCACAGTGACTGTAATTCAAACCTCCTCAATGCAGCAAACACAAAAAACAAAAACAAACAGAGAACTCATCAAAAGAGGATTGTTCCGACATCAGAAAGTAATTCTTCACTTCAGTGAATTATACAGTTCATTTTTTCAGGAAATTACACAATACAAATAAATCATTTTATTATTACTACAATGAATTTAGTTCATAACCACAAAAAAGAACTTACCATTTGACTACTATCCAATTTTCACAGTTCAAACTGAATTTAATTTATAACCAAAATAGCTGTGTTTCTCATTTATTTGTCACTTGTTATAATGCTCTTGAGATTTAAAGTCACAGAGCCCCTCAATAAAAAAAAGTACTTGTAATTCCCCAAAGCCCCTCTGTGCCCAAAGGCAAGATACTGTAATGCACTGACATCTCAGCCCGTCAAAATGAATGGAAAGACAAGGGCTGGACCTGAACCGCAAACCATCGGGTTCAAAAACAAACACCAACTGAAGAGCAAGTTCTGTAGTCACGAGGTAAGTGCGTGTCAGTATTATTAACTCATCAGCCGCTAGGGGAAGATTCATTACAATATCAAGAACCATACTTGTGCCCTGAATCTGATGACACTCTTGGTACAGTACATAAGGGTGGTCTGATTGTTTTTTGACACCCACCATCATCCAGGCTGATCAAAGGCTTCTCTGTTCTCTGTGTGTCTGTGCTGACATCCGGGACACTGGGGACAGTAGGATCAGGCTCTTTCATGGAGAGGTTCGTTGCTGCTGTCTCAGCTTTCATTGTAGGTACAAATGCAGTTGCTGAAAATAAAAAGATGATAGGTTTGGATAAGACCAGGTAACCCTGTTTAGCTTGAATGCTACATCTAAACACGCCATAGTCCAGACAAACGTAGTTGCTGCTGAGTCGGCGTAGTGTTAAAATCCTGGAGCAGGGGTAGGCAACCCTGATCCTGGAGTGCCACAGACACTTCTGGTTTTTGTTTTACCCAAGCCCTAATTGATTAAATGATTGGCTTAATTGGTCAGAATTACCATGTGTTCCAGGTATTTAGCAATTGATGATTAAGAGATACCTACAAAACCTGCAGGATTATGGCACTCCAGGACCAGGGTTGCCTACCCCTGTCCTAGAGTTTACTGGTTCCATCAACCATAAAAAAAAAAAAAAAAACTTGAAAAGAAATACAAACAAGAAAATCTAGATGAGATGTCATGACATGAATTTACAACATAGGTCATGAAGACACTCTCGGACAATCAAAACGCCAGATTTCAGAACATTCCGGTACACCTTATTTTGCCTTAAGTGTCGTCTCGTTCACGGTAGACTACCAGCTGACAAATGGATGCATCATATTCTTATTTTTTAATTAATATATGATTTATTAATGTTGGATTTCAGCAGGAGCTCAAACTCACAGCTTCCTAGTTTATATGTTATTATGTACAGCTGGCCCTGTCTCTTATGGTATAAAAGTGATGTCTTTCTCACACTTTGGGCTCAGCTTCAACCGCAGTCTTCCTGCCCACCCAAAGCGCTAATGAAAAGACTGTTCTACCATAACACACAGGGTCAGCTCATGAACTAAGATCTTGCAATTTAACTGCCAAGGAAGCTGTGGGTTTGACTTCATATTCAAATCAAACATTCCACTATCTCGCACCTCAGAACACGACGGAGAGCCAATCTCACCCAACCATTTAGCCTCATTGCCGTTACTGGGAGCGAGAATCCACCTGTAGTGAAATTATTATTATTATTATTTATTTCTTAGCAGATGCCCTTATCCAGGGCGACTTACAATTGTTACAAGATATCACATTATACATTATTTCACAAAATAATGCATGCTAAAATATCTCATGTCGAGTGTTATTGGAAAAAATGAACAGGTGAATGAAAGAATGCATGATTACTAAGATGCATGATTACTGAGGTGAGTATTCTATGGCACACTCTCCATGAGTGATGCTGCAGTGTTGGCTCTTACTCTGCAGGGTCAATGTCGGTTGCTGCACCCTTTCTGTTGGACCCTCATGCTTCCAGGTTGGGGGCTTGGCTGCCTCCGCACACATAGTCCCGTTGTGCATCGTCCTCCACTTGCTGGTCTTGCCCCTTTCCTTGGAGAGGAAGACCTTGGAGGAGCCCTGCTTGGTGCTCAGGTGCAGCCCCTGCCCCTGGAGAGTAAGGTGGCCCTTCTTTGAGCAGCTCCAGCCCTGGTTCTCCCCCTCCCTGCAGACTTGGAGCCTGACCATCTCGTGCTCCTTGGCTCTGGCGGCAGTCAGGCACTCCTTGGTCTTCAGACTGATCAGTGACTGTGAGCTGGCTTGCCAGTCCCATTTCTGCAGCTCAGACTCAGGGTTGCACTCAGCCAAGGCCACCCTGCCCTTCCCCGGGATCAGCTGGATGCATTTGCCCAGGTGGTCATTTCTGATGCCAAAACTCAAACCGTCTGGCAGTTAAAAAGGAATCGGATGTCAGTACGACTCTTATAAAATGTGCAAAGTAATTCTATAGTTTTCTCTGGCTTTTCCATAGCTATACTATGAATCTACCATAATTTGCCATGTTTTTTTAATATGCTATACCTTACCTCTCTTGGTTTTACAATGCTTACCTATGCTTTATCATGTTTTCACTATGCTTTTGCCCAGGTCATCGTTCTTGATGCCAAAACTCAGACTTTCAAGCAGTGAAAAGGGAATTAAACAAGAGCTGCTTGAGTGTGAAGGGTAATTTACAGAAACCTGATACAGACGTTCAAAAGCCTGGCTATCCAAGCATGGGCTAAATGGAAGAGCTGAGAGAAGATGTCTTGGTTTTTTTCCGTATGTTTGTTTGCTTCGAGTTGCAACCTGTCCATCCAGCCTGTGTTAAAACAGATGACTATACACTCCTCAAATACCTGTATCACATACCTCAGTCATAACTCACAGATAGCTAACTGCACTGTTTTCACCACAGGGTGTGTGTGTGTGTGTGTGAGAAATGTAGTTGTTGTTTCGCGAATTCGAGTCCAGGCTATTCCTTTGCCCACCGAGGACGGGAGCTTCCAGGGGGCAGCACTCAATTGGCCGTGCGCCGCTCGGGGGAGGGGGGGTTGGGTCGGCCAGGGTGTCCTCGGCTCACCGCGCACCAGTGACCCCTGTAGTCTGCCCGGGCGCCTGCGGACTTGCCTGTAAGCTGCCCGAGAGCTGCGTTGTCCTCCGGCGCTGTAGCTCTTGGGTGGCTGCATGGTGAGTCCGCAGTGTGAAAAAAAGCGGTCGGCTGACGGCACACGCTTCGGAGGACAGCGTGTATTCATCTTCGCTCTCCCGAGTCATATAAATAAATAAATAAAATAATTGCAACGACTAAATTAAAAATATATATATATATATATATGGTTTATGCATTATGGTTATAATAATAATATGGTAACAGCAGTAGCTGATAGGAAACTTTGATTTATTTATTTTTTTTACCCAATACGTACTCTTTTTGTCAACAGTGCTCACAGGGTGTTTCAGTCAAGCTGATGAAAGGAACTTTTTTTTTTTTTTTTTAAATCAAGATGTTGCTTTTTGTTTTATATTTCATAAACATTTATGTGTTTTTCAAATTAACAGCAAACAAAAAAGTATTAAGCATGTACAAAGAGAGCTCTTTCTGAACATTATTGGTAAAAGCTCCTCCGATCTATTATAAGTGTATAAAGGATACAGAGCACACAGTTTCTTTAAAAAAGGAAACGACAGGAATTGTAACCCTCTATTCTCCTCCTCTCTACTTTACAGCTGGAGTTAAACACTGAAGAATCTGCTTGTAAGCATGAATCAAAATATCCTGCTTATCACAGGCTTACACACTACGGCTGCTGAAGTCTCATCAAATTACACTGTCTTATTTCAAGAAGCAAGAGCTTGTTTTCCATTGGACAACACCTTTATATTTCTAGTGTGATTATTTAAGAAGGTTCTGTTGGTTAATCTGTAAAATAAATATTCCAGGCAATTTAAAAAAAAAAAGCAACGGCCGAACTGTCTTTATAAAAAGCACTGAAATGTTCCTTTACACTGAAACGATCGTTTGAATGAAACTGCTTGATATTGCATGTGTATGAAATGTAGTTAAATTGTCCTCTTTACTGAAAGCCTTCTCTCTGGAGATAGGGGGCTGTCTACTCTCAATGTATTGAGTTGTGCAGATCTACCAAGAGATGGCATTAAAGAGCTCATGTGCTTCGGTTCAGCGAATCTTTTTGAGGGTTCCGTGGTCAGGAGGCTTCACTTTTCTCATCACTGAGAAACCTCTTGATCAACATGGAAATGACCCAATTGAAAACATGCTTGCAATATTGTATTACTGAAATTCACACACTACATTAAAGCAATTAGCAATTCAAAAATTATAAAACAAAATAAATATAAACAACTTTATATTACTAAATGACTGTATTGAGGTTTTCTTTGTGTGTGCGTGCGTGTATTATGAGCATTGGTAGATTAATATGTTATTGTTTTTTGTTTGTTTCATACTTATCTGTGTAAACATATGTTGTTTTGTTACTTTAAAAAAACATACAACTACTCTGTCTAAAACATTGCACTGTATGCTGTAATAGTAGCTGGCTCTCACACAATACAAACATTGCAGAAGAAACGCTTTTTTCATTTTAGTTTAATAACTAAGTTACATGCATATTAAAGTTGTTTGTCTTAACTTACCTCTAATTACGAGAAGCTGCAGTAAGAAAAGAGTTACAAGCTGCAGCTTACTCTCCATGGCTGCTTAAGCAGGTCTCCAGGCAACGGAGGCAGAATCTGAGCAAAAAAAGTAATGCGCAGGGATTGAATCAAACTATAAAACTTGCACTCTAATTACGCAACGCGAGTAATTGAACAGTATTTAAAATAAGACGTCGGCTTACTTAAAAAAAAAAAAAAAAACACGTCTTGTTCAAGTCAGAGTTCGTTCTTTGCGCTGCAGGAGGCCGAGTCACATAGACCGCCCCTGAGTCCAGTCTTCAAGTGAATACATTTTCTTTCAGCCAAAGAACAAAAGTTTACTTGTGTAACTTCTGGTAACTCAAATCAAACATACCATGCGGTGAGGGCGATGTGACAAACACGTTCATTTTTTATGAGCATAATGTTTTGTTTTTTTTCGTCTCTTATGTTTACATATAAATAAAATGATAAAAAGAAAACCCCAGATATCAACTTGTAAGGAAGAAAGGATGCAGGGAGAATGTCAATTAACACCTGACTGAGGCAAGTGTGGTTTTTTTTTTTTTTTTTTTTTTTTGTTCTTAAGGGAGTCTTGAGTACTCCATCCCTTTACAAATTCAGACACGCTGCAATGTCTGGACAACCCACAAACTGAAATCAGAAAATGACTATTTTTCCCCTTTGAAATGTTTTTTCTTGCACCTTTTTTTCTTTATGACTCAGAGTACACAGCTGGTATTTAACTGTGCTTCAGAGGCTGGTTATATGAACACACTGGACTATCACCAGGGTTTCTGGCACTGAAGCCCTATGCCCCTTTCACATTGGCACTTCTACCCAGGTCCTGACCCAGGTTCTGGCTACCCAGGTCACAGTCCTGTGTACTGTGAAACCGTGTAGCTGGGTCGTACCTGCGTCGCAGCGACCCACCTGGGTGACAGACGCAAGTACACAATGCATGTATCAATGCCCCGGAAGCAGCTTGTTACTGATGCTGCAATCTGACTCACGGTGCGTCTCAAGCAACAAAAATATGGCTAAACAGAATAAACAGAAACATTCCTTGCGGAAATTAATCTTTCACGCAGGCGTGGCTGTTTGTTATTGTGTCAGCTTACGGACGGCCTCCATGCAATCTGTCTCGCTCAACCCGGGTCAAAGCTTGTTGTAAGAAAACAAGGCCTAATATTATCTTAATATCTATTGAGACCCTGAGAGTAAAAATGACCAGACACGACAAACCATTTCAAATCATGGTAATCAGGTTTTAGTATTACCATATAGATAAAATTATACAGAGAAATTCACTAGTACTAGAGTTTATGAATCAGCCCTGATACAGAGTAAAAAATAAAGTTAAATACTTAGCTATTATCTCTGGATAGTTGACTCGTGTCAGCTGCTCTCCTGCACTGTATTCAGTTAAGGCAGACATGTAACCCAAAACTCAACCCCACAATAGATACATTCTCCAGCCCGCACCCTCTACTTGCACATTCCTGACAGGCAAATCAGGGGAGAGGGGGAAGGTGGGGGAGGGAGAGAGAGAGAAAGAGACAGAGAGATAGGGGGAGGGAAAGAGAGAGCGAGAAAGGAAGAGAAAGAGAAACACACAGACACACACACACAAACCGTGATGCCCACACACACACACAAACCGTGATGCCCACACACACACACAAACCGTGATGCCCACACACACACACACAAACCGTGATGCCCACACACACACACACAAACCGTGATGCCCACACACACACACAAACCGTGATGCCCACACACACACACAAACCGTGATGCCCACACACACACACAAACCGTGATGCCCACACACACACACAAACCGTGATGCCCACACACACACACAAACCGTGATGCCCACACACACACAAACCGTGATGCCCACACACACACACAAACCGTGATGCCCACACACACACACAAGGATGGAAATAAGACTTCTACTGCATAGCCCTTTCACCCATTCCTAGCAACCTTTACATGTATTGAACCAACTCAGTTATCAGTAAGAAATAGTTAGTCAATTAAATGATTATTAAAAGAATATTACAAAGACTACAATTGTTAAAAGTACCAGATGTTACAGTGTCGACCCACATTCTGAGGTGGGTCGCTGCAATGCAGGTCAACCCAGGTACGACCCAGGTACGACCCAGCTACGCGGTTTCACAGTGCACAGGACTGCGACCCGGGTAGCCAGAACCTGGGTCAGGACCCGGGTAGAAGTGCCAGTGTGAAAGGGGCATAGGGCTTCAGTGCCAGAAACCTTGGTGATAGTCCAGTGTGTTCATATCACCAGCCTCTGAAGCACAGTTAAATACTAATGGTGTACTCTGCGTCTTAAATACTAAGTGTATTGTTCCACACAGCTCAGTTCATACTTGTTATCTACAAGCCTCTGTGGTATACGGCATGTTTAAACAAACATCGCAGATGCTATTAGTATGTCAAGAGGCTTGATAGAAAGACACAAGAAATGTACAACTTACTGCACGTTGGAATACACATACAGTTTCAACACCAAACCAGCAGGTGACAGTGGTGGTCTGGAGCGTGACTTGACGACACAAACCAGCATTTATAAGCAATAATTCCAACACATGAAGATTGCCTACCTACCTCCCTCCCCCTGCTATAAAGGAACAACAAAGCCTATCCTATGTAATATTCAAAGAAAGTCTTGCAAAGTGAAGTCAAGAGAAAGATTTAAAAACAATGACAGTACAACTGGTGTCATGTAAAGAAAGACACTGTCTACCTTTTGTCAAATCTTGTTTTTCTTGTACGAGAGCAGCCTCATATGTTTCCACTTAATCTCCTCTGGTCCTGGCTTCTGTGCTGCGTCTAAAGGGCTTGGGTTACATTTATCAACTCCTACTTTTACATAAATCAGAAGACCTGTTTAATTCTGAAGCTTTGTTGAATCTCCAGTGTACGTATTAATTTGGAGAGTCACTGTATGTTATAATCTAAAGTCATTTTCTTAATTAACTTCTGCCAGCAAGCTGCTTTGGACATTTGACAACACTTTCGTCACCCCTCTGGCAAAGAACACAAACTTGCTTTGAGACCGCTTGCACACACAGGTGTGCAAATGAACCTCCTGATTTATTCATTTGAACATTTTTCACCTTAACATTTTGTTTTCTTTTTTGTAAAAAAAAAAGAAAAAGAAAAAACAATCCCAATTCAAAACCAAGTTATTAAATGCAAAACTACGATTCGGGTTTTGCAGATTGAGTTAACTCATGAGTATCACAAAGCCAAAAACTTGCAAAATCTGCAACTATCTACTCTGATAAAATGTTTTTGCCCACACATAAATAACAACAACAAATAAACAGAAAATAATGCATGGGGTAGTGTGTGATATGAGAATGTAACGCCCACACACGGGCTGGGACGCTACATATCCAAGCATCCCATCCTGAGCGTGGGCATTACATTCTCATTTATCACACACTACCCCCATGCAGTATTTTTTATAATCTGTGGTGAGCCAGCGTTCTAATGTTCTGTGTTTGTTGTTGTGGGCGGCTCACTCTACTCTGTCTATGTCAGTGAGTCAGTTATTCAGCTATGTGAGGTACAGTTTGAGAGCTCGCGCTGGGGTCGCGCTCTGTTGCTTGAGTTAATGAGTGCGTGTTTCCTGTAATCAACTTGATGAGCCCACTGAAAAAAGTGCTTACCAGTTATTCTTTTACAGTAATCTACATGGGCAAAAGTCTGCATCTTACTGAAAATGATACTTGATCATGCACGCATACTGACCCTGTAACAGAAGCTTACTTAAAAGACATACTGATTCAACACCACAACACTGCATCTTATTATAAAGCTTTATTCATAATCACTGAGCTTGATTCATTTCTTAAACAGAACACACCAACTACAACATAAAACACAAAAATGAAGAATTAGACAAAACACGTTAAATCTGTTGTAAGGCTTTTCGAGTGCTTGCCTAGCATTGCCTGACCTTGTAGCTCTGAAGCTTTGCACACACAGCCCCATCTACACCCATGCCTGAGATTCATGATAAGTAATTGCTTTTCCATGTGTCACAGATCGGACAGATGATAAAACCCTTATTTTCACATTAGTTGTTTTTGCTTAAAAAGCTGTTTTCTGACATATGTGCAAACCACAATCAAATCAGCCCAAACTGGTTCCAAACCACAAACCTCTGCTAAAAGTGACACGCTACAACTTTAGGTAAGCGCCAAGGAATGTCTGCTAACACACCTCCTGTGAAGGGGGGCCGACTCTGTTCATTGGTGAAAGTAGGAGATTTCCACACCTTCTAGGTGGAGTTCCAGGTGTTTCATGAGTATATTAAAGCTTGTTATGGGTCTCTCGTTACTCGGGATCCACCAGCTGAGACCTGTAGGTTTACCTGCAGCTCTGTTACTCAGATTCTCCCTGCCAGGCCCACCGAGAGGGCGGGGAAATTTCCCCTTGGCCCGACGCCTCGAAGGGGGGCCCTGATGAAGGGGGGGCTTTTATATATATATATATGTAAATTATTTTAAAACAACTAGCCCTGCACAAGACCCTTTACGTTCCCACCACCACATTAAAAAGAAAAACTCCCGTACTGCACACCGAGCCGATGTGCTTCTGTGGTGTAATGATTGTGTATCCAGGCGCTGTCAAACACTTCTTTTCACACAATGATTTGAACTTTAGCATTTCATATTTTACTACACCAAAAAGCTGAAAAAAAAGCATAGTCATTTTATGTATTTTTTTTAAAGACTTTTAAAAACTTTATAAGGACCCTTAAGTTGCACAATATATACCACAGTATGAATTATTCTATTACTAAGATCTATAATTTGCTCAAAACAACGTGGTGCAGCAGTTTGTTAGAAAAATTGTCTTGTGTAAAATAAATAAAGTACTTTCTTCAGCTGGTGGTAAACACAATTAGAGAATGATCCGTTATATTGCTTAAAATACAAATATATTTACCAATACAGGCTATTAGTTAAGAGCAGAGATGAGTGGTTTATTTTTGGCACGGGATAAATAAAATAGTGTAGCAACACCATTAAAATGTAGTTTATGCTAAAAATGTATGTTATTTGATGTTAAGTAAGCTTCCAATTAATGACTATTACACGTGGAGTTTGTACAAAAAATATATTTATTCACTTACCTAAAAAAAAAAGTTTGAATACTATAAATAACTTAAACATAACTACTTTGAGAAAGAGTAAACTATCCTGCTGCAGATTTTAATTGAGAGATTGAAATTTCTACGTGTCGTTGACAGTTTCCTTCAAACCCATTATCAGAATACTGCATCGGTTGAAATGATCTTCCTCAGACACAGCTAAGATTGCAAGCATCATTGCTTGGTTTAGACTACAGTATACTACAAAGTCGGATGATTGTAGTACCATGGGGGGCGGTGCGGGGGCAGCAGCGGGACATACCAATCTTTCCCTGGAGCCCATGACGGCTCTCGGCGGCCCTGCCCCCTGCTGAGACCTGTGAGTTTGCTTGCAGTCAGCTCTGTTGCTCAGATTCCCCCTGCTGAGACCTGTGTTTGCTTGCAGTCAGCTCTGTTGCTCAGATTCCCCCTGCTGAGACCTGTGAGTTTGCTTGCAGTCAGCTCTGTTGCTCAGATTCCCCCTGCTGAGACCTGTGTTTGCTTGCAGTCAGCTCTGTTGCTCACATTCCCCCTGCTGAGACCTGTGTTTGCTTGCAGTCAGCTCTGTTGCTCACATTCCCCCTGCTGAGACCTGTGTTTGCTTGCAGTCAGCTCTGTTGCTCACATTCCCCCTGCTGAGACCTGTGTTTGCTTGCAGTCAGCTCTGTTGCTCAGATTCCCCCTGCTGAGACCTGTGAGTATGCTTGCAGTCAGCTCTGTTGCTCAGATTCCCCCTGCTGAGACCTGTGAGTATGCTTGCAGTCAGCTCTGTTGCTCAGATTCCCCCTGCTGAGACCTGTGAGTTTGCTTGCAGTGCTGTTGCTGTTGTATCCTATACTACTTTTTGATTGTCTTATTCCTGAATAAAACTCTTTTGATGAAACTCACCTGAAGACAATACCTGATTATTTTTAAGAAAACTAACCTTCCACTATTCTTATAATTGCTATCAATACCAAAAGGATTTCTATCTTTAAATTATTAGGGTTAAAATTTTAAAAAATCAACAAATTTGATCTCCTTCAAAGCAGGTGACGAGTGTTGAAATAGAAATGAATTATGCAAATAATACTGTCATTAGGTGAGAAGAAAAAATAGTGTTTCCTGAAGTCATCGGGAATCAAAATCAGTATTGCAATGTTTGCTGTTTTGTAATAAGTATATTGTAAAGATGGAATACCTCTTTAGTAGCAATTCATTACATGCTCAGTGATATCACAGTTTACATGCCCTGTGGAGAAGTAACAAGACAATAAGGTAAGCATATTTTTTAGACAATAAAGCAATTTACTAATGCAAAGCGTGTCAAGCCCTTTCACAAGGTTAGTTTGGACGACGTGTTGGTTAATTAATTTTACACAATGACTGAAAGAAAATTAACTGCAGTCCATTTGAAGTCTGAACTCAAGTTCACTCGCAGGTCCTTCTCCCCTTAAATGCAATGGTAGTACTTCAAACTTCTCTTAATAAAACTTCACTTAATAGCTCATGTCGTGGGACTATTTTGTTCATTAACATTTCAGGGCTAAAACCCACAGCTTAACAACATCCAACCTTTGTAGGGTAAAAAGGGCACTGTGATGGGTTCACTGAACACATGGTAAGGGATTCATGAATGACATCACAATGCATCTTTTACACACAGCTTCCTGTACTGTACTGAATTAGAAATAAGTACTAGTGTACACATTGAATGAACTTTACCAGCAAATTGAAGGCAGGCTGGTGGATTGTTGGACGAGCCAGAGGAATATTATGCACAGTACACATGTTTACACAAGTCTTTATTGAATACCAATTCTTCCAAACAACAGAACATGCCCGTCAGAATGCTCGGAATCATCTGCCTACATTTGTATCATTTAGAACAGATTAGAACATGCAAAAACAAAAACAAGAGAATAACATGAACATTGCTATGGCTTCCAGCACTATAAAATTCCATTTTCCATCACATATAGTTTGGTTAAGGTTAGACTAAAAATTCACATGACCTGACGCCACCACCCATGCTATGAAACTGACAACAGTACTGTTAAGTCCCTTTTTGAAACATATATTTATTTTAGAAGTATTTTTTTTTGCATTTACAGAAGTTTTCCTATGTTATGGGGGTTCAAACTGTGGGTGATTAATCTGTATAAACATAATTCACCCCGGGAAGTGTTTTGTTGAAAATTGGTATGAACTAAAAATACAGGGCCAGCCGTCGAGGGATAGAATACATATTCAATGCACAATACCATATTCATGATAAATGATGTATTTGTTTAATTGCAAATCAATTGATTAACAATTTAAAAGACAAGGCCTAATTAAAAAATCTAGTCCTTACACACATCACAGATGGTAATATAATACATACACACACACACACTTTAAACTACTCTAGGCACAGAACTAGATGACAGGTTTAGATGTTAGATTTTGATGACAGAGCTCGTTTTTGATTAACTTGAATTAAATATTGTAAACAATGGAAGCACAAATATAACATTAAACAGATTAATGATCTTTTTAGTGCAAATGTTTTTTTTGTTTTTCCCCCATTACAAAAGAAAGTTACCTGCAGGATGTGAAATATGTATACATTTACAAAAGTATGCAAGACGCTGATTTACAAGTCCCTTGTCTAGTGTATATTTTTTTAATCACAACATTTTAAAGACATTTTTAGATGACATTAATAAGCTGCTCTTGCTAGTATTCACTGCACGTTACATGGCTTTTTCTTAACAAGCATTGGTGTAACTTGAGACACTTGACCTGATTCATAGAACTTCTGCAGTGAGCATTTCTGCTAAATTAATTATTTAGAGGTGGATTCAATGAAAACAACAGACAGCGCTGACTTAGCACTCCTGTTAATCTTAGTAAGAAGTACTATAGAAGGAGAAGCACACCGCTGCACAACACAACCAGTGCAGGCGCATCAGAGCTGCACAACACAACCAGTGCAGGCGCATCAGAGCTGCACAACACAACCAGTGCAGGCGCATCAGAGCTGCACAACACAACCAGTGCAGGCGCATCAGAGCTGCACAACACAACCAGTGCAGGCGCATCAGAGCTGCACAACACAACCAGTGCAGGCGCATCAGAGCTGCACAACACAACCAGTGCAGGCGCATCAGAGCTGCACAACACAACCAGTGCAGGCGCATCAGAGCTG